>NW_007246648.1:28063-77935 GCF_000164805.1 Carlito syrichta | reverse complement strand
CACTCACCTCGGCCTCCCAAAGCGCAGGATTACAGGCTGAGCCACCGAGCCCGGCAGCATATTTTTAATATTATACACCAATTGGATTTGAAGTGCCATACACTTTACTTTAGAATGTCAATATGCTATTAGGTAGAACACACTTATGCAAACATTAAGAAAAATCATATGAAATAATTTATAGCATCTCTCCCCTTCTCCTTAGAATCTTATATAGGAATCGACTTATCTAGTCCATAATCCTGGGAATCTATTCTTTGCTTATTGAAGAAATTCCTCAGTGATGCTGCCTTTTCCCGTAAAAGAAGAGTTCCTTTCCCCTCAGAAGAGACCCCTTTCAGGGCCCGCAAAAAAACCACACCAAATTTTGAATACATTTTCCATTTTATTGACTCCATAAAGTCTACAAATCCCTGGGAGTTTACCAACCTTTGCTGTAAAGTGAAGGAAGATAAAATATTTGGAGTAAAGTATATTAGGACCTCTAATACAATAAAAGTTGTCACTTTAAAAGCAATTTATTCCACAACCATTTATTAATGTTCATAGGCCAAAACTGTGCTACAGAGATGCAAAAAATGAATGAAGTTCCTTTTCCTGCCCTTAAGGAGCTCACATTCTAGTAAAGGAAACTGCAAAAAATACAAATAATATGTACAGTAAGTGATGTGCAGTAGAGGTAGGCTGTAATTACAGTGACACAAAAGAGCCAGTTAGATGACCCTCTGAATGAAACAAGGAAGATTTCACAGAGGAGATGCTTGTGTTGAGCCTGCAGGGATGCAGAGGAATTTTCCAGGTGGGAAAGGATGGCTAGGGCACTGGATGCAGAGTACAGCATTTACCAAGGTGTGGCAGCCTGGTCCTACAGGGCTTTTAAGAACTGTAAGTATGTTTCATTGGAATATTGGGTGAGAGTAACACATCACAAGATCTTGTGCACCAAGCAAAGGAGTTTGGCTTTCATGAAGGTTCATGAAGCAACTGAAGGGGGTTAAGCAGGGTGTGACATTATCAGAGTGCTTCTAGAATGCCTACTCTGGTTACATTGTAGAGCAACAGAGGACATAGGCGGGGGTATGGGGAGACGAGTTAGTGTAGTCCTTCAGATGACAGCGGTGAAAATGGAAAAGACAGTGATGCATCAGAGAGGTGATGTAGACACTGGTTGACAAGGAGAAGCTGGATGAGAGAAATGGGTCTCGAAAACTTGGAAGATGATGGTTCTGAAATTAACCATAGGTTTGGGGGAGAATCTGACTGTTTTAAGATACACACACAGGTGTCTGGGGGGAAACCACGTCAAGTGCAATAAGCAGTTGGACTGAAGTTAGGGCTAAAGATAAGGATTTAGGAATCATCGAGTAGATATTACCAGAGTGAGAAATTATATCATAATTAAGAGAGCAAGAATGACAGCCTGAGGAATAACATTTAAGGAGTAGATGACGAGGCCAAAAAGGAGAGTCTTGGGAGTGAGCAAAATGTAAGGAAACAAGGGAGAAGACAAAGATTCTTAAATGGGGTCATCAGAAGTGTCAAATGCAGAAAAAAGCCAAATAAGAAATGGCTTGTGAACTGAACTACTGAACTACAAATTTAGAATTAAGATTTTAGACTTCACAGGAAGAGACTGTTAAGAACCACAGGGCTAAATGCCAGATTTTAGTTAAGGAACAAGTGGAAAGAAAGTAAAGGTAGAAACACTCCTTCCAAAAAATTGGCTGTTAAAAAAAAGGAAAGAGAGATATGATGAGAATTAGAGAGGAGTACACAAAAAAACGGCTATTGAAACCCCTCTACCATATTTTCAGAGTACTACAAACATCCTTGAACTATACACACGATTTTCACTTCATAGTCCTTGAGTCTCCAAGAAGATTGACAGTAAGTTAATGTCTTTCTTTTCCCACCCTATTCATGAAAATGAGGGGAAAGGAAAATAGAACACATATTATTAAACTTAGTTCTGTGATTATTCACTTAAAATATACTGAATATATATTCATACATTCATTCAACAAATATTTATTGGATAACAACTATGCACTTGGCACTGTACCAGGCCTTAAGGACACAAAGAAAAAGTATACAGCAGTGTAAAGTGACAGTTCTAAACCATTTTATAAATAAACCCTGCTTTACTAATAATGTGACATTTCAACAAGTTATACCTGCTAAGACATATAAAGAGGGCACATGATTTTGAGGTCTGCTTGTTCTTTTTCCCTATAATTACTATGTGATGTAAGTTCCTAAGTCCCTTTAGTTTTATCATTAAGGAGCTTCCACTGATAAAAAATCCTCCAAATACCGTTCACTTGGGAAGGCAAAGGAAATGAACTTCCTGTATTAAAAAAGTCTAAGATCAAGCCAGGTGTAGTGGTATGCACCTGTAGTCTCAGCTACACAGAAGGCTCAGACAGGAGGGATGCTTAAGTCCAGGAGTTCAAGTCAAGCTTGGGCAACATAGCAAAGCCTCATCTCTAAACAAATTTTGTAAATAAAAATACGAAATCACATGTTCTGTCACTATACAAATCAAGCATTAAAAAGGCAGCAAAATTCAAAAGGAATGTTAGATTGGAACTTAAAATGATTCCTTTATGATTCTAGATTTGTGGGAGGTCTTATTTTTCTGGAAAAAAAAATCATTTAAAAAAATTATTCAGCATTACATGCTGAAATAGTTAGGGTTAAAAGGGCATAATGCCTGGAACTGACTTCCAAATGATTGAGGAAAAAAACTTTGTGTGTGTATACAGAAAGAGCATGAAACATAAAACACATGAACTAGTAAGAGACTTCTTTGAACTATTTTTGAAACTTTTCTGTTACTTTGAAATTATATAAAAATAAAGTTCCCCCCAATTTTTTTTTCAGTATTAGGGAACATATTATGAGAAAAAATATATAATCTGTTCAACTTTTCAATGTTTTCAATGTTTAGAAATCTTGTGCCTTTGAATTGTTATTATACCTTTTTACACATAAAAACAACTCAATCAAAAGAAATATAATTCTAAAATTGACTTGTTTCATACTAATGTATTTTAGAGCTGCCAGGTAAAACATAAGACTCCCAGTTAAATTTGAATTTCAAATAATTAATTTTTTTTTTTTTAGGGTAAGTATGTCCCAAATATTGCATGCAACATACCTAGATTAAAAAACTAGTTGTTCATCTGAAATTTGAATCTAACTGGGCATTCTTTATTTTTGCTAAATCTAGCAACTCTAAATGTACTGAAAAATTCTATGCTGTTAATTATGGGTCATGAGGCTTCTTAGCATTTTCATATTAAACACTTGACACATTTGCCATAGTTGTACTTATATTACATCGTTTAACACAAAACTCTAGTTTGGTAGACTTAAAAATTCACTTATTTTTATCATATGTGAATGTGACAGTCCTTTTATTCAATATTAAACTTTAAAATATGTACCACATTATCAAAGTACTTCTCACAACAGTATTACACATAGACTTAGCACAATTTTAAAAAATTTGTTTACATAAAACAATATAATTCTCCTTTTACAAAAGCAACTTTATATAAAATGTTTGGCTTAAGACCATCATTGCTTTTATGCCTTTGAATGAAATTCCGCTCTTTGGCCTTCACTGTCCAGAAACAGGCACATTTCACCTTGTTTTCTTTAGTGAATATTCTGTAGCAAGTTCCTGAAGTTTTCTAATTCTGTCACACTTGTAGAAATTCTGTAACCAAAAAATATTTCACTCAGAAACAATCTTAGATAAATTTTCTCTGTAAAAGCTATCCACTTTGCATTCACAAAACATAGAAAAAGTGTTAAGCAACTTATTTCAACAAATGCAAAAGTGCATAAACATAGTTCTTAATTTGACATAGGAGAAATAAAATATTGTCCAGAAATTACTTTTAAAGTATTAACTTGCATGAGTATAAAGTACATAGGCATTAAAATACTTACATATTTTAAGTATTCATATTTATTTACTTAGTATTAAAGTATTAAAATTTATGCATATTTGGTACAAAATGCATAAGTATGTAAGTTAAAATGTTTACGAATCTTTAATATTCCTAAGTATATTGATATGCTTAGTATTAAAGTACATAATATAACGTATAGAAATATAGAAGTATTGAAATATACATTTTAAATAGCATAAGTATAAGAATACTTAGACCACACCATATTTAGTGAGTGTACAAAGAATCAAAGCTATTGGCCTATAAAGAGTAAGAATAATAAAAGTGTGACCACATTGTTTTCACTAATTTTTATAAAAAGTAAATTTGTTCCTTATTTTAAGTGCACTTTAGCTTTGTTCTGTACCATGAAAAACAGTAGCAGAATACTCAATGAACTATAACTGTCACACTCCTGGGTGCTAGAAAAACAATTTTGAATGTCAATCATCTTAAGCTCCAAAATATTAAATCATAATTTTTTTTAAGTGAAGAAATGTCCTTTAAAAAATGCTAATTTTTATAAATCTTGGCATCATTTACATGATAGGCCAGAAGGAAATGCATCTAGACTTAAATATTTATGTAAGTTCCTTATGTCATGCTTTTCATCCAATCATTTTGATGGAAAATAATTATTTTTACATGAATGATTTGGCTAAGCACGGTGGCTCACTCCTGTAATTCCAGCACTTTGGGAGACCAAGGCAGAAGAATCACTTGCGTCCAGGAATTCGAGACCAGTCTAGGCAACATAACAAGATTTTGCCTCTACATACACACACACACACACAAAAAATTAGTTGGGTGTGGTGATGTGTGTCTGGAGTTCCAGCTACTCTGGGAAGCTGAGGTAGAAGGATCACCTGAGCCCAAGAGGTCAAGGTCAAGGCTGTGGTAAGCCATGATCATGAGACCGCACTCTAGCCTGGGTGACAAAGCAAGACCCAACTCAAAAGGAAAAAAAAAGAGATAAAAGAATTATTAATCATTTTATAGAGTGGTGAAGTCACAGGTAAATTTACATGTATGCTTCTATTAAACAATATATGGTTTTTCTAGGAACTTCACAAAAATTGGACAGCACAAAAAACTACTTTTAAGCAACTTTTTAAAATGTACAAATTCAGTAAGATGAATATTGAAGTGTAATCAGTAAGTTTATTATTATAAAAGTCAATAGATAAAAATAAAGAATCTCATGTAATGATTGTGTGTTGTCTATATACGTGAAGTATTTCTCAAGATCATATAATTCTGCAATGAAATAATTTCAGTAAAAAGGATATGCCTTACCCAGTTTTATATGAGAGTATATGTGTTGCATTAGGCTTACTTGGCTAGCAGAAACAATTTCAGTATATTCAACTAACCTTCCAAATGCATTAAATAATGATACTATTTCTTGTCTGGTTAGATGGAATTCATAACTGGGTCCACTTTCTGGCATATTTGCTATCAGTTTCTCAGAAAACAGGATCTTCAGAGCGGTACCCAAACCCTGAGTCTATAATCAAAATAAGAAACAAAGAAAAATAAGAAAATTCTTCATGCAAAGGATCAGTGAGACACAAACCTAGCTAGATTTGCTTACCTGAAGCTTTCCCCACAGTCGACATTTAAGACAACCAACACAATCCATGATTCTTGAAATATTTCTAAAATGCAGTCGAAAGTCCTCCTAAAAATAATTTCACAAAATTTTATTAAGATGTAATATATAATCAACTAATAAATATTTTCTGAGTGCCTTCTATGTGTCTAACACTGTGCAAGGTACTGTGGGGTATGAAAAAGGGAAAGAGAACTAACATTCACTGAGCACCTCCCACACACCAGAATCTTTACATATATAATCTAATCTTTACAACAAATCCAAAAATAGATATTCTTGTAAGCCACACCTACTACGTTTTTTAAAAAAGGATTCAGAGAGGTTAGATAACTTGCCTAAATTCCCACATCTAGTAAACAGCAAACTTAGAACCCAGGGCTGCCCAATTCCAAAGCCAAACTACAAAATATACAAAAATATAGGGTAACTTAGCTGAGGTACCCTGTTGTATGTGATTGCTAATTATATGTCAACATGGGGGGTCAGGGGTTTGAGGGCATCATTTATTAGAAGAAAGAAGGGTAGGGGAGAAGGAAGGAAGAGAAAAAAATCCTTTGGGTTTTTCTTGAGACAGAGTCTACCTCTGTCGCCCAGGCTAGAGTGCAATGGTGTGAAGATAGCTCACTGCAGCCTCAGCCTCCTGAGTAGCTGGGACTACAGGCTTAAGCCACAACACCTGACTAATATTTTTTTGTTTGTTTCATAATCGTTAAATTACACCCCTTCTTTCTGGTATTAAATAGGTAAAACAATCAGATCTTCTGTTATTATTATTAACATTAACATGCAAAAATATACAAAATATAGTTAACATCCATGTAACTACCCACTGCCAATTTTAGAAATAAACCATCACAAGTACAACTGAGGCCCATACATATCTCTCCAAAGTCCTATACCCTGCCCTCTGTTACATGCTGAATGTGGTGTTGATGATTTTGTTTTTGTTTTTATGCTTTTAACATATGAACACTAGAGTATAATAGCATTTGCATTAATAAGGCAACATGCGTCCAGCTCATCCAAAAGTAGCATGTGTCCTAAGGAAAATGGAAATGAGAAGCCAAGAACGCATCCTTCCTCTACTCCAACGGACATTATTAACTGATCCTGCAAGTGACTCCCTCTGCCCTAAACACAGAGTAGAATCACAAGGCTATCATATTTCAAGCAAAAAATCTGACATACCTTCTGGATAGAACATCCATTATACCACTGGCCTATAATTTAGGGAGAAGATAGCATTTTTTTTTTTCTTTTAATGTGAAAAACCACACACCGGGCTCAACTAGAGGAGAACAGGACTACAGATCTCGAACAGGGATAAAATCAGCAAAGGTTGAAACCCATTATTTAAAGCAGACCTCCATTTGCTCTTAAGACACTTTTCCCAGATGCTTTTTTCAGCTTGAGACTTTCAAACAGCTGTTAACACATAAAAGACTTTCAACAGGATCCCAGATTTTGTATCTTTATTCATTTAATACAAAGCCCAAATGATTAATATTGATGTTACCATATGTTAACAATATTCTTTACCTTGTATTTCTGTACCTGTTCAAAAAGAGGTACTAATTTTAAACCTGCTTTAAAACAAACTACCCAATATTACTGTAGACAAAATTTGTGATTTGACTTGAGTTTCCTTTAAATTAGTGTTTTGACCTTGTCTTACAGAAAAATCACATTTTTAACTATAATAACAAAGTAACAAAATTTCTCTAAAGTACATGTTTCCATTTTATGAGCTGTTGACCTCTGTAGGACTTAATAGTTGTTATTAGGGTCTACAAAATCCACATGGAGACTAGATGAATATAGACAGAATAAATAGTTCACACATTTGCACTATAAATTTCCAAATGGATATAAATGTTATCAATAAAACACAATCTGTATTTAACAAGTGCTGGTGACTGCATAGTTGCTTTTTGGCAATCACATTTCACAATTAATAGATACTAAAAATACACTGTCATGGGAAGAGGTCTTGAAAGTTTTTGACTTTAAGAGCCGGGCTCGGTGGCTCAGCCTGTAATCCCGTGGTTTTGGGAGGCTGAGGTGAGCGGATTGCCTGAGCCCGCGGGTTCGAGACCCGCCTGGGCAGGTGAGACCTCATCTCTACAATAAATTAAAAAAAAAAATCAGCCGGGCATGGGGGCACATGCCTGTAATTCCGGCCACTCGGAAGGCTGAGACGGAAGGATCGCCGGAGCCCAGCAGGTCGAGGCTGCGGTGGCTGGGAGTGGCCACTGCACTCCAGTCTGGGCAACGGAGTGAGACTCCAACTCAAAAAAAAGAGAGAGAGACTCATACTTGCAGAGGCTGGAAGTTTCCGTGAAAAGATGATGCTTGCTTTTGTAGCCATAGTCTAAATTCAGTGTTTGAATCTATGTTAATCCAAATACTTGTATGCGGCAGCTCTTACATAAGTCTTTGTGTGGTGTGAACAGAGAACAGGCATGGTTGCCTACAACAGCCAAGTAAACACGGTCAAATTAAAGCCAGACACAGACGATGGTTAACTTGGTAGAACCAAATGAGTAGGCTAGAAATTTACTAGATCAGGAGAAAATCCTTGTCACTTCCACAAATGGCAATCATTGAACAGCCTGAGTGTATACCCAAATTATTTCAGATTAGAAGAATTTATGATCCCTAAAATAGCCAGAACCTAAATCACTCATGGCTTTTCCTTGTTGAGGCACACAGTTTTGAGCCATCACTGTAAATTACAGCTAGTCAATATAATCATCAGACATGCTGGGATTATACCCTGCAATTTATATTCAGTGAAACCAACTGACCAATTCTTGTCCAAATTCTCAAATTTTCTCTAAGTCTTCAAGTGAGTTCCTATTCTCTTTTGAACACTAAATAATTCTTTTATGCAAGTCCTCTATTTCTAGCCATGCACTGACAGAATATTAAGGAGACAAGATGAAATTTTAAAAATGAACTTAGAAATAAGACTGTTGGATCCATGAAACTACTTTTTTAAAAAAAGTCAATCTCATTGTTTTTTTACACCTTCTCTTAAAAGATTCAGAAAAAGTCTGTTACATAAATTATCTACATAAACTTTACAGAACATTAAAAGCTCATGTTTCAGGGTTTTGATCAAATTAAAATATTGTGAGAAATATTTCTAGTCTGCATAATCTAAGAAGAGCTGATGCCGACATACTTTCCAGTAAACTAGCAAGTAAACTAAAAATAAGGAACATATTGAAAATAGTAAGAAAAAAGAAGTCTCATTGCAGCATCTTGCCCCTCACTTTCAAGTTCCTGGAAGCTGTTTGGGAGATTATATAAGCAATGAGGTATGTATTTGTAGCAAGAATGCTTTCAGTAGGAGGTAGATGGGAAGTCAAGAATAGCCTATTATCTAACAGCAAAAAACTAAGTGCAAAAAAATTTTGTTTGCAAACTGCTTAAAATCAGGTTCTTTCATTTTGGAAAGACACAAAGAATAAGAAGCTGAGGAAGACTGTTACAAATATTTTGATGATATCAGATCAAGCCCAGTAGTACTAAGTCTAGCCTTTTCTTACAGTAGCTTTGAAAGAGAGAACATTAATATAATTTTACTAGACTCCTCTGGAAAACCTTAAGGTAGGAACTTTCTCTCCCTTTAATGACAAAAATCATGTTCTGCACATAATGAATGTTTGATAAGTCTTCCTAGTAGTATTTATATTTGTAGTACTTTGAGGCAAATACATGCTCAGAGAGGGTCACACCGCTATAAGAGATAAGGCAATGACCAGACCCATTCTGTAGGGCATCATCAGGCTGTTCTTTGCCCCGAAGCAAGTTGTCATTGCTTACTGCCTTTAATTCCCAGTGAGTAAGATGAATGACAAACCATCACACTGCACCCTCTTCTGCTAAAGAAAACTTTAATTTAGCCAACACCATTTTCAGAATCCTCTTCACCAAAGACAGACTAACACTGCCACTCATGCACTGGATCCCTTCCCTTTAATTGATTACCTCTACTTATTACATAGCACCATCAGTATGAAAGCCATCTATAAAGTGTGTATAGCGATAACAGACATCAGTTGTTATTTTGAATATAATGCAAAACAGAACTGAAGCTGGACTTGCCTTTGGACCTCATTTTTTTGAGGAAAAAAGATTACGACTCTAATTTTTCTTATAATTTCAAGATATATGCCAAGATTTACTGTTAAATACATGGGTTTATTTTTTTAATCGACCATAATCACATATGTTTATGGGTACAATGTAATGTGTTGGTACGTTTACAGTGTGGAATGACTAAGGCTAATTAACTAAAATCCATCGGCTCACATACTTAGTCCTACTTTTGTGACGGGAACTTTAAAATCTCCTTTCGGAGACTTCCAGCAAGATTACGACAGCACCGGCCGGACTGTGAGAGTCTCCGCAGGAGTGAGTGCCCATAAAGACTTATGCTTTCCCCCAGGTGGCTGCCGCTGCAGCCACTGCCGGTCTGCTCCTCAGCGGGTGGCGCCGGCCGCAGGCTGGAAGCCCCTGGGCCCCAAGCACCGCTCTGCAGGCACCGCCAATGCCCGGCCCCACAGAGTTCCAGGCTCCCTCGCTGGCTGCACCGCCCCGCCCGCGGCACCCCATACCATGCCAGCCTGCAGCGTCCGACTGTCTCACACTCTGCCTCCCCTGGCTCAGCCCCCAGCCGCTGCAAGACCGGAGATTGGCTGAAGCCCTGAGTCCCATGGGAGTGGCAGAGACCTGCACTGCCCCACTCAGCTCCACCCGGCCTCCAACTTGGGACCTAAGGTAATCACATCAAACTGGGAGAGACAGAAGCCCCTCCCCATGGTAGAGCGGACACAGGTCAGATCTGATTCGCAAACTTGACAGGCAGCAAGCCGGCTGAGTCCAGATATGATCCACCCTCCTTCCACAGCAGGCCTGGGGCTTCTGACCCTAGCTGTGAGCAACCTTTGCTACCAGCCTGCAATGAGAGCTAGAGATCAGAGCTAAAAGGACGTTGGACTCACAGCAACAGTCTCAGAGAGAGCTTGGTTCCTTGTTTTTATTTTTTGTTTGTTTTGCGCATTTTTGTATTTTTTCTCTCTCTTCTTTCTGTTTTTTGATAACATTTTCATACTTGCTTTGTTTCTGTTATTTTATGATTTTTATTTTTTTCTTTAGACTTCCTGATTGTGTAGGGGTATATAGTACATCAATAAGGAGGTTGGTTGGTTTGTGTGTTTGTATGTTTTAGGTTTTTTTTTACTCTTTTCTGTCTCTGTGTCTCTTTTCATTTGTTAGTCAGTACATTTATCTGTTTTCCCTCTTACTCTTCTCTCTCTCCACCTTCCTCTTTCCTCCCCCACTTCTTTGTTCCATTCTTTCCCTTTTTCTTACCCCATTTTGCATTCAGGGAGTAAACCTATTCCCCCACTGCATGGATAGACTGCAAGGTAGTGGGAAGTGGGTTCCAGGGTACACATACACCTGTCGGTGGATATGGGGATCTGCAGATAGATTTTGAATCACAGCTCCTCCCTCAATTAAATCTCAAAACTTCAAAAAAGTACAGTCCCCAACCCACGGTCCAGCTTCAGAATTGAACAAAGCTAGAGGATCCACATAAGGAAGAAAAGGAGATTAAGCAAACAGAAGTAAAAGCGACCCCACCATCCCTGAACAATAGAATTAAAGAAGAAGGGGAAAAAGCGGGGAAAAGGTGGGCAGGAAAATCTACACATGAAGAAAAACCAAAAGAAGAATATAGGAAAGAGGTGATAACTGAGATAACAGCAGTAAAGAATACTGTGATTGAAATAAGTAACAAACTAATAAGCATGGAAAGCAGAATTACCAAGTAGAAGAAAGAATCTCAGAGCTTGAGGACCAAAATACATAACTAACCCAAACTGCCAAAAACATAGAAAAGAAGCTTAAAAAGACAAAACAAAACCTTTTAGAAATAAGTGATTATTTCAAGAGGCCAAACCTAAGAGTAATTGGACTTCCTGAGGCAGAAAGAGAGACAGAGACCACCCTGGAACAAACATTCCATGAAATTATTCATGAAAACTTCCCTCATCTCATCAGTGATGCAAAAATTCAAACACAAGAGATTCAGAGAACCCCTGCTAGAAAACAAATGAGAAGATCAACTCCCAGACACAGAAAAATTCACCTAAACAAAGTAGGTATAAAAGAAAAAATTGGCCAGGCTCGGTGGCTCAGCCTGTAATCCCGTGCCTTTGGGAGGCTGAGGTGAGTGGATTGCCTGAGGCTGCAGGTTCGATACCCGCCTGGGAGGCGAGACCTTATCTCTACAATAATCATAAAATCAGCCGGGTGTGGTAGCGCATGCCTGTAATTCCGGCTACTCGGAAGGCTGAGGCAGAAGGATTGCTGGAGCCCAGCAGGTCGAGGCTGCGGTGGCCAGGAGTGGCCACTGCACTCCAGTCTGGGCGATGGGGTGAGACTCCAATACCAAAAAAAAAAAAAAGAAAAAAATCCTAAAGGCAGCAAGAGTAAAAGGTCAGACTACCTACCAGGGAAGACCAATTAGAATAGCAGCAGATTAATGTAGAGAAAAACTTCAGGCTAGGAGAGTTTGCAGCCCTATATTCAAAGTTCTCAAAGATAATCAATTTCAACCAAGAATAACCTACCCAGCTAAGCTAAGCTTCATTAGTGAGGAAGGATTAAAATCTTTCCCAGGCATTCAATCCCTAAGAACTTACGCTGCCTTTAGACCACCTCTACAAGCAACACTTAAGAAAGTATTCAACACAGAATAAAGGGAAAAAATAACAACAACGTTCTTCACAAGAGTGCAGGAAAAAGATTGAAAATGTACACAAATCAACCCAAAAATCAATAGAAAGACATCAAACAGGAACAATAACAACTCTATAAGAACCTCATGACAGAGATAAACTCTCACATTTCAATAATTAGCCTGAATGTGAATGGACTAAATGCACCACTGAAAAGACAGAATGCCAAAAAGGATAAAATATCATGAGGCAACAATATATTGTCTCCAAGAGACTCATCTCACCAGAAAGGACAGTCACAGACTCAAAGTAAGAGGGTGAGAAGCAAAATTATAGGTGAATGGAACACAAAAGAAAGCATCGGTTATGACCTAAATATCAGACAAGATACCCTTTAAGCTATCAAAACATAAAAGAGATACAGAAGATCACTATATAATGCTAAAAGGGTCAATCCATCACTAAGAAATATCCATCCTAAGCATATATGCACCCCACATAGGAGCACCAACTTTCATAAAGCAGCTTCTAGGTAAACTTAAAAAAGATATTGACTCTAACACTATAATAACTGGGTACTTTAATACCCCACTCACAACCCTAGACAGATCATCAGGACAAAAAATCAGTAAGGCGATTCGGAACCTTAATGTGACTCTTGACCAAATGGACTTAATTGATACCTACAAAACACTCCACCCAATGACCACAGAGTACACATTCTACTCATCACCACATGGAATGTACTCTAAGATCGACCACATAATTGGCCATAAATCAAGCATAAGCAAATTTCATAAGATTGAAAGTTTGCCATGTACCTTCTCAGATCACAGTGGAATAAAAATAAATATCAACACTAACAAAGTTCCCCCAAAACCCACAAAGACATGGACACTAAACAGCATGATGCTAAGCAACTCCTGTGTCAATATGGATATTAAAACAAATTGAAAGATATCTGGAAACAAATGAAAATGAAGAAACATCTTACCAAAATCTCTAGGATGCCATGAAAGCAGTAGTAAGAAGAGAATTCATATCTCTGCAAATGCACATGAAGAAAATGGAAAGATCACAAATTAACAGCCTAACAAGCAACCTAAGGACGCTGCAAAAGCAAGACCATCAAAACCCTACCTTCAGCAAAAGAATCCAGATCACAAAAATAAAAGCCCAAATCTGGGACATACAAGACAAAAAGATAATACAAAAAAAAAATTCAATGAAACAAAAAGCTGGTTCTTTGAAAGGATAAATAGGACTGATAGTCCCCTAGCTAGACTGACCAAGAAAAAGTGCAAATAAACACAATCAGAAACAAAAGATAAAGTCACATCTGACCCTGAAGAAATACAAAAGATTATCAGACTACTATGTACACTTGAATGGAAACAAACTTGAAAACCTAAAGGAAACGGAGGGCTTTCTGACATCACAAAACCTCCCTAGATTGAAACAAGAAGAAATCGAGAACCTAAATAGACCAATAACAATCCAGGAAATCAACTATGTCATAAGAAAACTACCTACAAAAAAAGCCCTGGACCAGATTGCTTTCCAGCAGAATTCTACAAAACATATAAGAAGGAACTGATACCAATCCTATTGAAAGTATTCCAGGTGATTGAGAAAGATGGACCTCTCCCCAAATTATTTTATATGCTAACATCACATTTATACCCAAGCCAGGTAGAGACCCAACAAAGAAAGAGAACTACAGGTCAATATCCTTGATGAACATAGATGCTAAAATTTTCACCAAGATCCTAGCAAACTGTATTCAACAACACATCTCAAAAATCATCCATCATGACCAAGTAGGCTTCATCCCCAGGATGTAAGGCTGGTTCAACATTCGTAAGACCATAAACATAATTAAATACATCAACAGACGTAAAAACAAAAAACACATGATTATATCATTAGATGCAGAAAAAGTTTTTGATAAAATCCAGTACCCCTTCTTTCTTTTTTTTTTTTTGAATTGGAGTCTCACTCTGTTGCCCAGACTCGAGTGCAGTGGCACGCTCCCAGCCACCACAGCCTTGACCTGTCGGGCTCCAGTGATCCTTCCACCTCAGCCTTCCAAGTAGCTGGAACTACAGGCACGTGCTACCACGACCGGCTAATTTTTTTTTTTTTAATTTATTGTAGAGATGAAGTCTTGCCAAGTTGCCTGGGTGGGTCTTGAACCCGCGGGCTCAGGCAATCCACTCGCCTTGGCCTCCCAAAGTGCTGGATTATGGGCTGAGTCACCGAACCCGGCCCAGCACCCCTTCTTGATAAAAACTCTCGAACACCTAGGCATAGATGGAACATACCTCAAAATAATAAGAGCCATCTACAAGAAACCCACAGCCAGCACATCACACTGCTAAACAGACAGAAATTAGAACCATTCCCCCTGAAAACTGGAACAAGACAAGGATGTCCACTCTCACCCCTCCTGTTCAACATAGTTTTGGAATTCTAGCTAGAGCAATCAGAGAAGAGAAGGCAATCAGGAGTATCCAAATAGGAAAAGAGGAAGTCAAGTTATCTCTCTTTGCAGATGTCATGATTCTATGACTTGAAAACAAAAGAGAATCTGTCAAAAACCTCCTTGCTCTGATAAAGGACTTTGGCAAAGTATCATGGTATAAAATAAATGGGCAAAAGACAATCGCATTTCTATAAACAGATAATAAACAAACAGAAACCCAAATAAAAAGCACAATTCCATTCAGAATAGACACACAAAAAATGAAATACCTTGGCATCTTCCTAACCAGAGACGTGAAAGACCTTTACAATGAAAACTACAAAACACTGCTCAAAGAAATCAAAGAAGATACAAACAAGTGGAAAAAACATTCCATGCTCATAGATTAGAAGAATCAGCATTGTTAAGATTGTCCATTCTACCTAAGGCAATCCACAGATTTAACACAATACCCATAAAATTACCAGCAACATTCTTTTCAGACCTAGCAACAACAATACAGGAATTCATATGGAAACATAAATGACTAAGAATAGCCAAAACAATCCTCAGGAAAAATAAAAGAAGGAGGTATCACACTCCTAGACTTTAAACTTTATTATAAGCCTACAATAATCAAAATAGCCTGCTACTGGTACAAGAACAGGCATATAGACCAATGGAATAGAATTGAGATTCCAGGAGCAAAACCTCAATTTCTCAACCAACTCATCTTCAACAAAGCTTCCAACACCAACCACTGGGGAGAGGAGAACCTATTCAGTAAATGGTGCTGGGAAAACTGGCTGACCACATGCAGAAGATTCAGACAAGATCCCTACCTATCACCATACACAAAAATTAACTCTAAATGGATCAGACACCTAAATGTAAAACCTCAAACTATAAGAACCTTAGAAAATGCAGGAGACACTCTTATGGAAATTGGAACTGGCAACCAATTCTGATCAAAACCCAAAGTGTCCATGCCATAAGAGATAAGATAGACAAGTGGGACCTCATCAAACTGATAAGCTTCTACAAAGCCAAAGAAACCATCAAGAGAGCAGAGAGACAGCCCACAGACTGAGAAAAAATATTTGCCAACTCCATGTCTGACAAAGGCCTAACATCTAGGATCTATAAGGAACTTCAACGTGTTGAAAAGAAAAAAAACAAACAGCCCCAATACAAAATGGGCAAAAGATATGAATAGACAGTTCTCAAAAGAAGACATATGAGCAGCCAACATATGAGCCAACATATGAGATACATGAAAAAATGTTCACCCTCACTAGTCATCAAGGAGATGCAAATTAAACTACACTGAGATACCACCTAACTCTAGTGAGAATGGCCATTATCAATAACTCAAAAAATAACAGATGCTGGAGAGGATGTGGCGAAAAGGGAACACTTCCACACTCTTGGTGGGAATGTAAACTAGTACAGCCTCTGTGGAAAACAGTGTGGCGATTCCTAAAAGTTCTAAAAATCAATCATCCATATGATCCCGCAATCTCCCTACTGGGAATATACCCAGAAGAACCCAAATCACTCTATAAAAAAAGATACCTGCACACGTATGTTTATCACAGCATTTTTCACAATAGCAAGAACCTGGAACCAAACATGTGGCCCACCAAAACAGAACCGGATAAAAAAAATGTGGTACATATACACAATGGAATATTATGCAGCCATAAAGAAGAACAAAATCATGAACTTCGCAGCAACCTGAATGGAATCAGAGTCTATAATACTGAGTGATCTTTCACAGAAACAAAGAACTGAGTATCACATGTTCTCACTCATAAGTGGACCTTGAACAACTATCATAATAGTATAAGAAAAGGATTGACAGTAGTGGGAAAATGCGGGGATGTAGGGGGGCAGGGAGGTGGAATTGACAGTAGTGGAAATCTGCCTGGGGAAGGGAGCGGGCACACCTCATCAACAAGGTTACTTGCACAATGAATATTTGTATACCTGACCCTGAATTGTATCCCACAATTTTAAAATAAACAAATTTAAAAGTAAAAAAAAAAAAAATTTTTCTCAAGAATTATCAAATGATTTTTAAATTATACCTGCTATTTTTCCACACAGAGACATTTTGATTAACCTGGTATGTTCAGAAAGTGTTAGACAACTAAAATAGTATTAATTTCAAACACCAGGTAATAAAAACTTTGACAAAGGAAAAATATATACACACACACACACATACTTTCAGCAATTTTGAAATATACACTGCATTATTATTTATTATAGTTACCATTCACAAAAGCTTATTCCCCCTAACTGAAGCTGTGTACCCCCTGATTAACATTTCCCTTTTCCCCACCCACCCTCCTCCCCCAGCCACTGGTAACTATCATTCCACTCTCTACTTCTATGAATAATGCATAGGTTTATATTCATACTGCTTAAGTGTTAATCAGTTTGTATCTAAAAGCATAAAATAATTACCTTTAGTTTGTATGCTTCTTTCTTATCCCCAGCAAAAAATGAATTCTCATCAAAATGCAAAGGAAACGACCTGCATTTTTAAAGAGAACATTTATTTTCATGTATTACAAATATTAAAAGTCCTGCTGATAAAACATTTTACTGGTCTTGATAAATAATATAATTAATATAGAGTAATAATCAAAGTAAAACCAATACTCTGATGCCCCCAAACAAATTCTTATCCTCAAATTTAAATGCTAATTGCATAATATAGAAGTTTGACCGTAACCTCAATCTGTGTGAAGGCCTATGAGCAAAATTAGCTTTTAATTATTTTTTAAATAGTTTTCCTTTCTCTAAGTGACTAAGGATTTAATTTTGGATACCACTCATCATTTTTCTATTAATGTATGAATTTTAATATATAATTACTTGATTTCTTGAAGTATTTCCAGAAGTAACATTTTGTTTTCTTCATCCTGATTTTTATTTCCAGTGAAGAGTTGGAAATCTGGGCGCTCAAAAAATGGTAACACTTTAGATAAAGCCCTTAATTCTATTAAGTAGAGAAAATACAAGTTCTTAAGCCTTCTTGGGCCTTCTCCTTCAGTCAGAATTCCATCAAACCGCTGTTGAAATTCCGTAATGTTGTGTCCCCATTTCTTTTCCAACCAGGTATCTGGGAAGGAAACAGAATTAAATATTTAAAACTGAACTTTATTATTAAGTAATGTTTATTTTAATTGTATTAGGTTATATCTGCCTGTAGAAGTGAATTTAACTTTGCATTTTAAAATATATACTAAAAACAACCAAGAAAATGGTTTTTCATAACTTAGCCTTAGTTCTGTATTAATATTTTATCTTCTAGACCCCATCCTTAAAGGCAAAATGACTTCACTTTACTGAGAAAGTAGATTTTAATAAAAATCAATTTTCTAAATATAAACATTAATGAAACCAAAATACGCAATTGAAAAATGACACTCTGAAATCACTAAAGAGTTTAACGTACTTTTTGTTTTTTAACTTGGTGTCTCACTGTGTCATCCAGGCTGGCGTGCAGTGGCATGCTCACAGACATCACAGCCTTGACCTGCTGGGCTCAGGCGATCCTTCTGCCTCAGCTTTCCAAGTAGTTGGAACTACAGACACGCGCTACTATACCTAATTTTTTTTTTTTTTTAATTTATTGTACAGACAAGGTCTAGCCAAGTTACCCAGGCTGGTCTCGAACCCCTGGGTTTAAGCAGTTCTCTCGCTTCATCCTCCCAAAGTGCTAGGACTACAGGCTTGAGCCACCGTGCCCAGCCTAAAGTGCTTTCTAAAATCAAAGTAACTAATTTGTTTCTAAGAAGTGAGATATGCTCTAATTTCAGAAGAAATACGGAACTAATGAAAATCAAGGGCCAGGTGTGGTGGCTCAAGCCTGTAATCCCAGCAATTTGGGAGGCCAAAGTGAGAGGATTACCTGAGACCAGGGGGTCAAGACCAGCCTGGGCAACTTGGTGAGACCTCATTTCTACAATAAATCAAGAAAAATAAGCTGGGCATGGTGGCACATGCCAGTAGTTCCAGCTACTTGGAGGGCTGAGGCGGAAGGACCACCTGAGCCCAGCAGGTAGAGGTTGCAGTGGCCATAAGCGAGCCACTGCACTCCAGCCTGGGCAATAGAGTGAGATTCCAACTCAACAAAAAAAAAGAAAATTAACTATAGGCTCGTTTTTCAACAGAATTCTTGAAGGATAAAGAGCAGCAGGAAATGCTTCTACATATTAAAACTCCAGGCCTAACACTGGCACAGAGATGATAGATCTGATATATATATCCAATCTAAAAATATCCAACAAATAAACTGCTGTTAGCAGTTATTTAAATTCCCACACACAAAAACATTTCCAAAGAGATGGATATGACTGTAAGTAGCTTCTTTTTTTTTTTCCATTTTTTAATTTTAAAGATGTGGGGTACAATTCAGGGTTAGGTATACAAATGTTCATTATGCAGGTACCCCTGTTGATAAGGTGTGCCCCTCCCTCCCCTAGCAGTTTCCCTCAACTGCCAATCCCACCCCTTCTCCCAGTGAGTTTCCCACTATTGCCAATCCCTTTCTTACAGTATTATGATAAATGTTCAAGGTCCACTTATGAGTGAGAACATATGGTACACTGTCCTTTGTATCTGTGATAGATCACTGAGTACGACAGACTCTAAATCCATCCAAGATGCTACAAAGTCCATGTTTGTCCTTTTTTATGGCTGCATAATATTCCATTGTATGTATGTACCACATTTTTTAATCCAGTCCAGTTTCAATGGGCAGCATGGTTAGTTCCGTGTTTCTGCTATTCTGAATAGAGTTGCAACAACATGTGTGGCAAATATCTTTTTTGTAGAATGACTTCCTCTGGGTATATTCCCAATAGGGGGATTGCTGGGTCATATGGAAGGTCAATTTCTAGTTCTTTCAGAAATCAGTGAGCAGCTTCTTTTTTTTCTTTTTTTTGAGTTGGAGTCTCACTCCATCGCCCAGACTGGAGTGCAGTGGCCACTCCCTGCCATCGCAGCCTCAACCTGCTGGGCTCTGGCGATCCTTCCGCCTCAGCCTTCCAAGCAGCTGGAAATACAGGTGCGCACTACCACGCCTGGCTAATTTTTTATTTGTCGTAGAGATGAGGTCTCGCCAAGTTGCCCAGGTGGGTCTCGAACCCGTGGGCTCAGGCAATTCACTCACCTCAGCCTACCAAAGTGCAGGATTACAGGCTGAGCCACCAAGCCCGGCTGAGCGGCTTCTTAAAAGCAGGTAAAAAGAGCTACGAACAAGCTGAACTCGTGCACTGCATGCAGTCCCCACATTCCTGACTACCACCGTTTCAGAATGGACTTTTACTGCCTAACGTTCATTTGGGTCAATCGTTTCCCATTCAGGTAAACACCAAGACAATTTTGAAAATACCTGAACATAAGTGTGATAAAAAGATTAAAAGTAAATTTCACATACCTTGTAAAAGATATCTTGCACTCAAATGCACATTAATGCTTGCATGTAGGCCAGAGATAAGTCTGTAGAATGCTCTTTTTTCTACACAGAGCCCTAAAAATAGTAAGTCAATGGTTTAGAAATAAAATTTAATAAGTGAATCTTGTATATATATAATTAATTTCATGTCTTGTTAATGAGGACAAAGGTGTCATTTAAAAGTACTTAAAAGTTTCCAATTACCTTCCAGCCAACTGTAAAAAGTGTTCTCTGAAAATAAAAGAAAACTAAGTCACAAAATACAAAATAAAAGTCTTAAATAACTCTAGCAAGTTTTGCTAAATGGCAATTTAAAGATTATTTAACATAAAGATCCAAGTCTTACTTGCAATTTCACCAAAGAAAGAACAGTCCATGATTCAGTTAGGTACCACTCTGCTACTCAGTACTTAAAAGCATTACCTTTGGTAGCTCCACTCATAACTTTCTGGTTAAAGTGTTTTATATGACATCAAAATACAGAATTTAAAGCTGGGCTCGATGACTCAGTCTGTAATCCCAGTACTATGGGAGGCTGAGGCGAGTGGATTGCCTGAGTCCATGGGTTCAAGACCAGCCTGGGCAACTTGGTGAAACCCCCATCTCTACTTAAATTAAAAAATTAACTGGGAGAGGTAGCACACGCCTGTAGTTCTGGCCACTTGAAAGGCTGAGGCGGAAGGATCGCCAGAGCCCAGCAGGTTGACGCTGGGGTGGCGGTGAGCATGCCACTGCACCCTAACCTGGGGGATGGACTGAGACTCCAACTCAAAAAAAAAAAAGAAAAGAAAAAGAAAAAGTTCAGAATTTAAATAGTAAATCAGTCAACAATGGGGAAATACCTAGCCTTGATAACAATTCATGCCATGAAAATTAATGATTCACGATATTTAAAAAAAAAGAATTCATGCTATGCTTTTTAAATTAGAAAAATAAATTAAAAGTATCAAACAATGTTACAGGTGTATTATGTCTATGTAGCTGATAGTATTACGTGTCATTCACTATTTCAAAAAAGCAATTCAGGGAAATGTTACAAAAACGAAATACCACTTATATTCTAGGACCTAATAAGATCACTATTAATATACTTAGATTTGGTAATTCTGTAAGTACAACAATGCCTAAGTTAACACGATAAAATACTTAAATAATAAAATAACATACAATTGTTAACATAAAAATATAGACCATGGCAATATCCTAAAATGTTTATTAAATATTAAATAAAAGTCATAAAAAATACTTTAAAGATTCACATATGCATTAGCTGGAGAGATGGTAAACACTGTACAGTGTTTCTTACTAAAGTTGCTCAAAATAATGTAAGAAATCAAATAAGCCTAAAAGTAATAGAGGGAATCATGAAGGAATAAACAATAAATTGGACCATATCAAAACTTAAAATAGATCTGTCAGAAAACTTCATCAACAACAGCAAAATGAAAGAAACTGGGTAAAGTGTATGCTGCAAACACAATACAGGGAGAATATCCTAAATACATAAAGCACTCATGAACTGAATAGGAATGCTAGAGGTCAGGTGCAGTGGCTCATGCCTGTAATCCCTGCACTTTGGGATGCTGAGGAGGAAGGATTGCTTGAGCCCAGGAGATCAAGACCCCAGTCTACGCAACATAGGGAGACCCTGTCTCTACAACAAATTAAAAAATTAACAAGGCATGGTGGTACACACCTATAATCCTACTACTTGGGAGGCTGAGGCAGAAGGATTACCTGAGCCTTGGAGGTCAAGGCTGCAGTGAGCTGTGGTAATACCACTGCCCTCCAGTCTGGGACACAGAGAGACTCTGACTCAAAAAATGAAAAAAAAGGGCCAGGGTACCCATTTAAAAAGTGGCAAATAGCAGCAATATAAAATCCACAAAGGAAAAAATACAAATGGTAATAACAGACAAAATTGTTTTGTCTTACTAGTAATAAAAAAATGGAAATTGCCAGACTCGGTGGCTCAGCCTGTAATCCTGCGCCTTTGGGAGGCTGAGGTGAGTGGATTGCCTGAGCCCGAGGGTTCGAGACCCGCCTGGGCAGCGAGACTTCATCTTTACAATAAATCAAAAAACCAGCCGGGCGTGGTAGCGCATGCCTGTAATTCCGGCTACTTGGAAGGCTGAGATGGAAGGATCGCCGGAGCCCAGCAGGTGGAGGTTGCGGTGGCCGGGAGCAGCCACTGCACTCCAGTCTGGGCAACAGAGTGAGACTCCAACTCAAAAAAAAAAAAAAAATGCAAATTAAAACAAAAGATATACCACTTTTACCTAACAAGTTGATAAAGATAAAAATATAATACAATGTGATTCTCATGAGGGTTGGACAAAACTATACATATCTAAATATAAAGCATCAAAATATTAACAAAGAAGCAGTGTCAGGGATCAACTAAAGGTGTAGTCCTTGGAGCTAAACCGCCTGACTTGGATCCTAACTCTACTTACAAATCATGGTCAAGTTCCCAAACTTCTCTGGGGCTCACTTCCTCATCAATAAATTGGCGATAAGCCGGGCTCGGTGGCTCAGCCTGTAATCCCGCGGCTTTGGGAGGCTGAGGTGAGTGGATTGCCTGAGCCCGCGGGTTCGAGACCCGCCTGGGCAACTTGGCGAGACCTCATCTCTACAATAAATCAAAAATCAGCCGGGCGTGGTAGCGCGCGCCTGTAGTTCCAGATACTCGGAAGGCTGAGGCGGAAGGATCGCTGGAGCCCAGCAGGTCGAGCTGCGGTGGCCGGGAGCGGGCACTGCACTCCAGTTTGGGTGACAGAGTGAGACTCCAGCTCAAAAAAAATAAAAAAATAAAAAAATAAGTTGGCGATAAAAATAATACCTCCTCGGACTGTTTAAAGAATTAAATAAAATCATACTGCTTAGAAGAGTACCTGGCACATAGTAATCATCACTAATTATTTGAGGATTGTGGGAGTACAAGGGGTTCGTTTTCTTTTCTTTTCTTTTTTTTATTTTTGAGTTGGAGTCTCACTCTGTCACCCAGGCTAGAGTGCAATGGCATGCTCACGGTCACTCAGGCATCGACCTGCTGGGCTCAGGTGATCTTTCTGCCTCAGCCTCCAAGTAGTTAGAACTACAGGAGCGTGATATCACACCCAGCTATCTATCTATCTAATCTATCTATATTTATTGTAGAAATGAGGTCTTGCCAAGTTGCCCAGGCTGGTCTTGAACCCATGGACTCAGGCAATCCTCTCACCTTGGCCTCTCAAAGTGCTAGGATTACAGGCTTGAGCCACCGTGCCCACCCGAATCGTTTTCATATAAGAACCTTCAGGGTTGTTCTTTTTTTTTTTTTCTTTCAAGTTTTTGACAATGAATTGGGGGTTGGGTAATAATACTGCCTAGGACCTAGCCTTCCAATGAAATTTTCAGTTCAGTTTTGTAACTCTGAAATAGCTATTTGTCAACTTCACCCGACTGTGTTCTAGTTAAATAATCACCAAATATGATAGTCATCGAAATCAACCTTTGCTATTTGGCCAAAATCAATACTTAAGAATAAGATAGCCTCTTTAAGGACAGCTCCCAAGGTTAATGATCTTCCTTTGATAACAAGAGACAGACTGAGGTCTTCAAATAGTGTGAAAAACCAAAGTTGGCTTCTTTAGTATAGCTGCAATATAGCACAGAACCAGGTTAATGCCCAGCGTAGAATAAGGTTGATCAAAATGGAAATTACAGAATCACCTCTACTAGTAGCAAATATGAGGCATCTTTGGAAAAATAATTTTACTGCTAAAACAATTTCCCTTCTCAACAGTCCACCTCTAATTCAACATTTTATTTAGCTGCTATAGTTACTATAATATAAACTACAATAATAAAATAGTAAAGTTACAAGACTTTAGTATTCTGTTATTTAAACATAATGCAAAAGCAACTCACAAAAATAATGTTCAAAAAATAGAGGATTTTGAAGGAGAGAAAAGTTATACTTCACATTTTAGCAATGGTCATCTAGATGGACTAAAGCTAAGCACTAAGCTTTTTCATATTGTTAAGCATATGGTCTTAAGAATAACAAAAGTCGTTTTGATCTCACCCTTAAAGCAAAAAGATTCTCAAAAGGACAAAGTAAATATGCTAACATTTTGAGCATTACTGTAAGCAACTTGGACTTGGCAATGACATCTACATCCAAGAGTCAGCATAAGACCTGGAAGCTAGATCTGGAATCACTACTAGGTCTGGATCAACACTGATCATGCCCCAGAACCTTCCTACATGAGACCTAGCAGACCCTAGAGTGCAACCAGTAAAGGAGAGGAAGACAATTCCCTACCAGAGGCAGTGGGGAAGGAGGAGAGTGGCTAATCCCGACTTCCACATTCAGTGGGTAAAATAGGCAACAGAATTATCAGAGGCAGAGGCAGGCTGTTTCTAATGCCTGAACCCAGACATTAAAAGTCATTTTCTCTTCATCTGTGCTTGTACCTCAAGAATTTTAGATAAAGAAGTAAAAATTAAGTTTTCTGAGTCTCAGAAGTGGGAAGAAAAAATAATAAAACATGTCATAGTAAACAGTTGAATGTGTACATGTGACAAAGAAGTTAGACTCACCTTCACTCGTCCCTGAAAAGCAAAACAAAAATGTTTATTATTATCAACTCCTTCCAGCTGCCCTGTCATGATACACTTTCATAAAAAGAGACTTTCTGCTCATGGTTAGTTTCAGTCCCTCAGCTCGCTCACACAGGTAAAACCTGAGAGTGAGACACTTGTGACTGCCACTCTATCTAGCGGAGGTAGGAATTATGTCTGATTCCACTAACAGGCATTATCTTCAGGAGCATGCATAAAGCACTTCAGCTCATGTAAGACTGAATATGGGCTGACGGGAGAAAAATCAAATCCATCATCTGAGAGTGCACTTAAATATCTTAGGGATTTAGGCTTATTTGGCTGGCAGAGCCCTTTTCCATATTTACTTATCCCAAACATATAATACAGTTTCTGTTAAAGATTTGTATTACTGCTTTTAAAACTCCATGCTGGGTTCAAAATATTTAACCTTAGTCAAAAATATTTTCAAAGACGATTTTATAAGATTCAAATTATACGTAATGCAGCAGTTCGTGTGTAGCTGCTTATGTACTATTGAAAAATTGTCTTCATTTTTCCCACTTTTCTTTAATGCCACCATTGTTTGAATATTAAAGAAATACATACTCATTGCAAATATATGTTTTCTTTAAAAAAAGAAGAGGCTAGGCCGGGCACAGTAGCTTAAGCCTATAATCCCAGCACTTTAGGAGGCCAAGGTGAGAGGATTGCCTGAGCCCGCAGATTTGAGACTAGTCTGGGCAACATGGTGAGACCTCGTCTCTTTAATATATCAAAAAATTAGCTGATCATGGTAGTGCGTGCCTGTAGTTCCGGCTACTTGGAAGGCTGAGGCAGAAGGATCGCCCGAGACCAGCAGGTCAACGCTGGGGTGGTCGTGAGCGTGCCACCACACTCCGGTCTGGAGTGAGACTCTGATTCAAAAAAAAAAAAAAAAAAGAGGAAGCTGAGTATGAGGCCTCACACTTGTAATCCCAGCACTTTGGGAGGCTGAGGCAGGAGGACTGCTTGAGTCCAGCCTAGGCAACATAGCTAAACCCCATCTTTGCAAAAAACAAAAAAATCAGTTATGCAAGGGGGCGCTAGCCTATAGTCCCAGCTACACAGGAATTCAAGGCTGCAGTGAGCTGTGACCGTGCTATTGCACTCCAGTAGCCTGGGTGACAGAGTGAGACGCTGACTCAAAAAAAAAAAAAAAAGAAAGAACAAGAAAAAAAAAAAAACAAAGGAGAAGAAGACAGATGGTGTGTATAGTTTTGGAGATACTGTGTTTTTATATAAATAAATTATAAAAATGTTTTGACATCTTCCATTCAGTGTTCTGTTGATCATTTTTTCTTTTATTTTTATTTAAATGAATGCAAATTTACAGCAACATTTATAATGGCTGTATTTTACTATGTGACTATATCATAACCCGATCCCTAGTGATAGACATTTAAATTGTTCCCATTTATCTTTAAGATAAGTGAGGGTACTTAATTAATTCACCAGATCATGTGAGTTCATATGACGATCACTTCATTTCTATGAATTTGCATTTCATCTGATACAAAATCAATAGCTTCTACTGCGTCACCACATATGACTCTGCGCAAACCCAAAAGCCTTAAAGATGTTTTTTCATTCCTAATGTAAGAAAGAAATCTGCCCGCAATTAGGGAATGATGTAATATCACTATTTTCCAGGAAGGAATGTATAGTTACTATTTATATGAAATCAGCATCTTTTCTAATAAACTGCAAAAATGAAAACCTTACACATTTGCTAAAAGCACACCAAATATTCTGTCAGTAAGCACATATTCAAAGAGAACAGGGATACACAATTGCTAACAAAAAAGTCTGAAATCATACACCAAAATGCTTTATTCAACAAACCATTCTGCATACTATAGACTGGGTAGGGATTGTGAGTTTTCATTTTACATACCCTCTGATATCTACATAGTACCTCGCACATAGTAAATGGTGGACAAGCAATTGTTGAACGAACAAGTGATTTTCACTCTTGCAGACAAAATCATTCAATGAGGAGAGCAATTTTCATTGATCACATATCTAATAAACTACTCCATCTATTATGTGTCAGGCTCTATGTTCGAGATAAAACATGCCATCACAAAGAAGATGAGGGTAAAATAAATAAATAATTTTTTTTAAAGAGATAAAACAGATAAATGCTGCCATATGCCCAAAGCAATAGAGTAGAGCAACAGACAAATAAATAACCATCAAGTAATGCTGTACAGCTACAAGAAGAAACACAACATGCATAAGATTACTTCATGAGGAAGGAGAGATTACTTCCGAACCAGGTAAAGTTTTATAGAAAAAGTAGCATTTGAGACACACTTGAGTGTAGGTAGACTATGAAAAATGCTAATAAGATACAAATACATAAATCAGAAATAAGACTACTAATATATGCAGTAGTTTCAAGTTTGGGGGAAATGTTGAAACTTCTTTTGGGTACCTATCTGTAAAATGAGCAAAAATTGAAAAACTGAACACATGTTAGTGAGTCTCCAAAAACGTATAGAATATATATCCTAATCTTCATCCTAGCATAACCTAATGCCATGAACATCATTGCAAAAATCCCCCTTACTGAAATACAAATATTTTAAACCCCAATCTCCACAAGAATAAGGCATAGCATCTGTGGAAACAGGACTGTGGAGTATATGATCTCAACTACTCTTGCCATTTATCTCACCCTTCCTTCTAACAAAACTCACTGGCTGATAAATAATATAACAATGAAAATCAATGACTCACCTGCACCAGAGGCCAAAGGATTCAAAGGTCTTTTAATTGTCTGTGGCCTAGAAACCAAAGAATGAAAAGCATAAAACATAAATATGTTACCAGACATGTTATAATTATTTAAGCAGTATCATCTATGAAAGTTGCTTAACGTCCCAAATCAAATCATTTTACTGAGATTATAAACAATTTTCTCTAATTGTTTTAGGAAGGTGGCTGTCACTTGTTTTGGCAATAATAGTTCTTGATCTTTTCCCACTATAGTGGCCAGCAAATCATTTCCTAATGACTTCTTCAAACAAAAAAAGAAAAACTATCAGTCAAGTTATTTTCCTAGAGCCACTAGCATGTCTTCATATATATTATAAATACATATCTATGTATGTGTTTATGTATGTATGGCACAAAGTGTACCCCTAACTGAAAGACAAAC
The DNA here is from genome assembly GCF_000164805.1 of Carlito syrichta. NCBI lineage: Eukaryota > Metazoa > Chordata > Mammalia > Primates > Tarsiidae > Carlito > Carlito syrichta. Next base: position 49,874 of record NW_007246648.1, on the reverse strand, counting down.
AAGCAAAAAAATATAAATACTCAATATAAGCATTAAAAGTATTAAAATGGAAAAAATGATGTAGGTACATTATTTTCCATTGGGGTAATCTTTTTGTCTTTTTTTTTTTTTTTTTTACGAGCCAGTGTCTTACTGTGTAGCCCATGCTGGAGTGCAGTGAGGAGATCTTAGCTTTCTACAGCATCGAGCTCCTGGGCTTAACCAATATTCCTGCCTCAACCTCCTAAGTAGCTCAGACTATAGGCAGGTGACCAGGACCGGCTAACTTGGGTCATCTTTAGACATATCAACTTGCCCTCTGGCCAAGTTTGTTACAATCTAAATAAAAGGAGTTTTTTGTAAAATAGAAAAAATAAAAGATTTCTGGAGAGTTAATAATATGTCACCAAAGTGCTTTAAAATCCATAATAAATATTCATTAGTATCATTGGTAAAGTGTAGGAATTATTTTAATGTCATAATTTATATTTTTAAAAATTTGCACAACTTGAGATATTCTGAGAATGGAATATGTAAGCTATATTTTAAATTACTCAGTATAATTAACTTAATGCCTCATTGCTTATATTGTAAGAAATTATGGGAATCAGGACATAAATTTAGTTAGGCAATGGCTACAGAACTAATACAAATCTAACAAATGCTTTATGGGCTCTTCCAGTTCACATAAAAAAATTAACAAAAGCCTTAAAAGTAAACCCCTAAGTCAGCAAGGCAAACATTCCTAATTATAGTCAAGATAGTGTAAATAAAATACATGGCAGAAATAAATAAATAATTAAAACGTTCCACTTTCCAAACTGGAAAAGTTATTCAACTCAAAAACAAACAAAAAACCCAAAGGTCTGACATTTTGCTGGTATGTGCGTAATTGCTGATCTCATATTTATACCTGATTTATAAAAAGTAAAATGTATGATCCCCATATTTGGGAAATTCAAAGATTTTCCCAGATTTCCCTTAATCTTTAAGACAGCATAATGTGTATACCTGTACTCACACAGACACAAATTATTTCCAAAAACCAATGAACACATTGCTCAGAGCCTCAAGGCTTAGGCGTGGGTAACTTGAAGCATTTCACAATCACCCAGTGATCAACTTGACTGCTTCCACTGTAATGGTTGAGTACAAAGTGGGCTCTTCCACTTACTAGACCTTAGACATTGAACAAATCACTCAGCCTCTCCAATTCTAAGTTTCTCCGTCTGTAAAACAGTGATGACTACAACACAGGTATACTGCAAAGACTAAAGGAGAAAACGTATATAACAATGTTGGCATACACTGATTGCAAAAAATATTACCCATTATAATTACTCTCTGAAATTAATTAAAATTTTTTTTAGAGTCAGTCTCACTCTGTCAATCAGGTGGTAATGCAGTGGTGCAATCATGGGTCACTGTAGCCTCGACCTCCTGGACTCAGGTGATCCTCTCGCCTCAGCCTCCTGAGTAGCTGGGACTACGAGCACACACCATCAGGCCCTACTAATATTTTTGATTTTTTTTTTGTAGTTATGAGGTCTCACTATGTTGCTCAGGCTGGTCTCAAACTCCTAGGCTCAAGCGATCCTCCAACCTCAGTCTCAAAGCGCTGGGATTGCAAGTGTGAGCCACTGCGCCTAGCCAATTAAAGCAAGTAAAATAACTATAGCCACAGAAAGGGGATTCCAGAGCACCAAAAGGAGAATTAAGAGTTGTAGATTCTAATCCATACCCTGCCAATAACTGTGATCTTGGGAAATGAAGCAAGCCTCTTTAGTTCTAGGTTACTCATCTATAAAATGAGACTCTATAATGGACTCAAAGAACATTTGCTAAGTGCCTACGATACTTTTATAAAGGTCGAATACTATTGTCAGTCTTTTAAAGAAAAAGGAAATATTTGCTGAAACCCATGTGTATATGTTTCCCAGAGGGAAACTGGTTTAATGAATAGCTGTTTCGGTGGCATTGTGATATATATTTATATATTGATTTTCATCCATGGCTCCTGGCTCATAAGCCTTATAGCCCTTGTCACATTGTTTTGTTACTGTGTTGGTGTATCAGGCCTCAGGGGCAGGCCTTGGACACACGCCCTCTCTGACACTCTGCTGCCCGAAGGCAGGACTCCAATCTTACCCCACCTTTTGATCATGGGTCTTAAGATCCTCCCCAGAGAGGGTCCCACCTTATACTCCAGGGGAAGGAATGATGTCATCAAGCTTCTATAAATACCCAAGAGGACTGGGTTCTGAGAGTTTTCAGACAGCGGAGCAAGAAGAGATTCCTGGAGGGTGGTGAGCCCAGAGAGGGCATGAAAGCCCCACACCCCTTCCCTCATAATTTGCCCTACACTTATCTTCATCTGTACCCTCTACAATATCCTTTATAATAAACTGGCATACATCAGTGTTTTCCTGAGTTCCATGAACCGCTCCAACCTCAAAAGAGGCGGTCGTGGTAACCTCAACTTGAAGCGGGTTGGTCAGAAGTTCTGAAGGCCCAGGCTTGCAACTCCAACTTGTATCTGGGGGGAGGGTGAGTCTTGAGAACTGAGCCCTCATCCTGTGGCATCTGACATTATCTCCAGGAAGAAAATGTCAGAATCAGATTGGAGGATGCCCAGCTGGTGTCCGCTGCTTGGTGTGTAGGGAAAAACCCATTTGGTCACAGAAGTCTTCCTCTGTGTTGATGACTGTTGTGGCATGAGATTAAAGGAAAGCATGGGTTGGGGGTTTTCCCAAAGCAGTTCTAAGTCCAAAGTAAATCTGATTTGTAATTTTAAATCATCATGACTTTGTTTGTTTATAAAGAGAAATAACCACATCTTACAGGAATTGCTAAATTAAAATGACACATACTTAAAACAGTTTTCTTCATAGATGACATTCCATATCTTCCAAGCATCTGGTCCCTTGTAACCCGTGTAGCGCTCAGGATTAAGGAGTAAATCTACATATTCAGCATCAGGGGACTGAATGTCTGTAAAACAAAATGTTTTATTAAACATTTCTTGATGCCAGTTAACTTAAATACTCATATACAAGACTTTATTCCAGTGGCTCAAAGGTACCACATGAGGGATTTTACAACAGCTTCTCAAGAGAAGGAAAAGGGGGAGAAACTAACACAGTCACGTGGACAGACTGTAACACTGGCTGCAAAAACACTCCATTTTAGACATGGTAAACAGTGAATTTTAGAATCAGAAACATGGTAATTCAATTTTCATCAGCTATGCAGACAAAGGACATAACACACCTTGCCCTCCACATTCACCACAGCAGCCACCACTAACCAAGCTATACGAAGACATGCTAATATCATACACTGCTTGTTACCAAATACTTTTCTTCTCAGACAACTGCCATCAGAATTCACTACTAAACTGTCCTAAAGATCTAACACTAAATATGCAAAAGGTACATGTGGGATGACTCTGTGTCAGGATTACTTATAAAAGGGAGACTTGGAAGCAACCCAGTATGGCAGAGCAGTGAGAGCTCTGAAGCCAGAGGCATGGGATTAGATCCAGGCCCGTTTACTCGTCACCTACAGTGTATACCTTTACGCCCAAAAAAACGGCCCCTAATCCTCCCATGGCTTTGGGAATTTATTTAATACTACAGCAATACCTTGCTCATGCACAGAGCTTACTATGAACCAACAAAGGATGAGGAAGGGACAAAAATGGCCTTAGGCCAGGCACCCTGGCTCATGCTATCATCCAGCACTTTGGGAGGCAGAAGCAAGAGGATTGCCTGAGACCAGTTCAAGACCAGCCTGGGAAATTTGGTGAGATCTCGTCTCTACAGTAAATCAAAAAATTAGCCAGGCATGGTGGTGTGTACTTGTGGTACCAGCTACTTACTTGGAAGGCTGAGGTAGAAGGATCGCCTGTGCCCAGCAGGTCGAGGCTGTGGTGGCCGTGGGCATGCCACTGCACTCCAGCCTGGGCAACAGAGTGAGACTACAACTCAAAAAAAAAAAAAAAAGGCCTCAAAGCAACCAAAGTAGATGACAAAAATATGAGCACTACTGTCCATCAAGCTGTAAAAAATAACTATTTCTTCTTGAAAACAACTAAGCTTCATTATTTTTACTCAATTCACAGTATGTTAGAGGCACAAATTAGGGGGAAAAGTTGCTTCTAGAAACAGCACAATGACCGCATCTGGAAATAACTGAGAGAGACCAATGCAGAAATCGTAATTGCAATAACTAGAAAAAGTAAATATAAGATCTTTAAAAACAAATTAGCATGGAATCATCTAGTTCAGGATGGATAACTCTGCTCACTTCAATTAATACTAAAGGCAATTGTCACGTAATAAATTATAATAAATTCATTTTTTAAAACACCAATTTTTAAAATATACAAATGATGATCAGTATCTTTAAAACAGAAAATTAGCCACCAAGAAATGATTATTTTTAAAAAGTCTACCTAGAAATAAACATTTGACTATACTTATTACAAATATTTCATCTCTCTTCAACCTTATTAAAAAAGTTACAATGACCATGTTTTGCCAAGTGACAAAAGCTCAAATTTTCAATCAGGGTTTATAAACAGCTTCTATATTTCATGTGCCATTTCCATACATAATGTATTCCTTAAAAAGCTGTCCCTTTTAAAAATAATCACCCTCTCTTAACAGACGAAACTAATACAAATGGGCAAATGATTCACCAAACTCCACTAAATAAGAGGTAAGTAACTGATTTTCAGTGAAAGCTATATATTGTAGTCTCAAAAGGATACTTTCTTAATGGAAGTCAAAGTAATACCATCCTTTTTCTAACGTCAGAGGCCTAAAATAATTCGCTGAGTGCTATAAATTTAGTTTTAACTCATAGCAATGTCTGTGGTCAAAAAATACTTGTAGAAAAGGTGGCAAAATAAGGGGGCTGAGAAAACATTTGAGTTTCCTCCTTAATAGTCTAAGTCTTGGTATATGTCTATATCTAACACCCATGCACATGTGTTTTGGAATTGAGAACTTTTCAGATTTTACAAAGGTCATTTAGTACATGAAATATATATTAAATATCATTTGGGCAGGGCCTGAGGAAGCGACTTTTAATCAATCATATAAATACTTCCGCCTTGAAACACATGCATATTCATACTAAATAAGTCTGTGCTAAACTTAGGGGAAAAAAGTTCACTTTTCAGATTTTGAATTAGAAATAAGGAATAATAGATATGCACATATCAAAACATGGTCATGATTTCTGTTAAGGAAAGCAATTTTCTCTCAAGAGCACAAAATTAAAAATAAGTAATTTCTCTTTCTCTTTTAAGGGGACCATAGGCTTCATCTTTTGCTTGAAATTAAAATAATCTGCATTATTATTTTCACTAATTTTTAGAAGATCAATAGTCTATGACAAAAGAGCTATGGAAGAATCTCAAAACTAGGCAGGGCACGGTGGCTCAAGCCTATAATCCCAGTACTTTGGGAGGCCGAGGTGAGGGCATTGCCTAAGCCCACAGGTTTAAGAACAGCCTGGGCCACTTGGCGAGACCTCATTTCTACAATAAAAAGACAAAAAATTAGCCAGCTGTGGTAGCGCGTGCTTATAGCGCGTGCTACTTGGAAGACTGAGACAGAAGGATCGCCTGATACCAGCAGGTTGAGGCTGCAGTGGTCGTGAGTATGCCACTGCACTCTAGCCTGGGCGACAGAGTGAGATTCCAACTCAAAAAAAAAAAAAAATCCCAACACTCAATATGATGTGATTTGATTTAGCCAAGGAAGAGGTTAGCAAATCAACTTAGAAAAAGGAACATACTAGAAAAAGAAGAATGGGAGAATCCATAAATCTTAATTAGAGTTTTGTGGGGTTTTTTTGAGTTGGAGTCTTACTCTGTCACCCAGGCTGGAGTACAGTGGTACACTCACTGCAGCCTCGAACTGCTGAGGCTCAGGAGATCCGTCTTAGTCTTCCAAGTAGCTGGAACTACAGGTGCATGCCACCACACCGGGCTAATTTTTTTTTTTTAATTGTAGAGATGAGGTCTCACCAAGTTACCCCAGCTGATCTCAAACCTGTGGGCTCAGGCAATCATCTCGCCTCTGCCTCCCAAAGTGCTGGGATTACAGGTGTGAGCCACCGCACCTAGCTTGATCAGAATTTTAATGAATTCTAGGGCTCCTTGGTTTTTACAGCATCAGCATTCTGGCTGAGCTTTAGACATCACCGGCATGACTCATGGCTAAATATTCTTTTAGCCAAAAGCAACAGAAACATCATCAAGGAAAATATATAACAATCTAACAGCAATATAACAGAAGCAGTTTTTTGTAATCCCTACATGCTAGCCATTAAAGCAAAATGCATGTATATACAAACATATAAACAGCTACATATGCAGAACTGTAAAAGTTAAGAAGCAAATTTTTTCCAAAACTGGAGTTTTCTTTTTAATTTTTTTATTGTGGTAAAATAAGTATAACAAATTTTACTGGTGTAACCACATCTAAGTATAAAATTAAGTGGTATTAATTACACTCACAATGTTATGCAATCATCACTACTCTCTGTTTCTAAAATTTTTCCAGGCCAGGCGTGGTGGCTCATATCTGTAATCCCAGCACTTTGGGAGGCGGAGGTGAGAGGATTGCCTGAGCTCATGTGTTCAAGACAAGCTTGGGCAACATGGTGAGACCTCCTCTCTACAATAATCCAAAAATTAGCTGGGCATGGTGGCACATGCCTATAGTTCCAGCTACTTGGAAGGCGGAGGCAGAAGGATCACTTGAGCCCAGCAGATCGAGACTGCAGTGGCCTTGAGCATGCCACTGCACTCTAGCCTGGGCAACAGAGTGAGACTCCAACATAAGATAAAAATAAAAAAATAAAATAAAACTTTTCTATCACCCCAAACAGAAACTCTATAGTCATTTTGGCAATAACTCCCTACCCCCACCCCCAACCTCTGATACCCTTTAATATACTTTCAGTCTCTATGAATTTGCCTATTCTCTCCTATAAGTGTAATCATATCATAGTTATTGGAGTCTGTCTTATTTCACTAGCATGTCTTTAAGTTCATTGATGTTGTGGCATTCCTTTTCAAAGCTGAATCACATTCGTGTGTGTGTGTGTGTGTGTGCGTATGTGTGTGTGTCACATTTTGTTTACCCATCTGGTGATAAACACTTGGGTTGTTTCTACCTTTTGGCCACTGTGAATACTGCTGCAATGAACAGTGATATACCAGATCTGTTCTGAGTCCCTGTTTGGAGCATATACTTAGGAATGCAACTGTTAAGTCATATCGTCATTTCTATGTTTAGCTTTTTGAGAAATCATCAAACTGTTTGAAACTTTTGTTTTTAAAATAATTTAAAAAAATTTTTTTCTTAGGTATAATTTCAAACATAACGCATTACTATAAAAAATGTTTTACCATCAGCTTCACAGAAATTGTCTGAAGAATCATCATGCTTGGTCCACTGAAGAACAGCCTTTTGTGTTTCCTCACTTTAAAGAAAACACGTAATGTTATTATTTCTTAAAGTTAGCACATGACATGAAAGAAGCAGGAAATCCAACATAAAATACTTCTAAAAAAAGCCATCAGACCTCAGTGATTCGTCCACTGCCCCAAGACGTTCCGCTTGCTCACATTCCTCAATGAGACTATTGGCTTCTTCAGAATACTAAAATGAAAAAGGTATAAATAGAATACCACTTACTGTACTTACTCTACACACTTTAGAACAAAGTAAGCTCTCACTTTCCTCCTAAAGCTAAAGAATCAAAGGCTTTGCCTCTTGTTTTTGTTGAAGAACATGATTTACTATTAAGTTCATAAAGAATATAGTTCTATATAACTCACTACTAAATGCCTACTAGGAAAATCTTCAAGGTGTAAGGAAATCACAAGGCAGGTAATCAAGAGGCATTGTGACTTTTTCAATGACTTTTCAATGACCCCGCTGTGAGCATGAGTTTTCTCTTCCACTACTACGTCTATATACTGCACAGGAGACTTGAGTGTGGTTCATGGAAATGCACAACACATCAGTCATTCAGTCACTATCAGATAGCTGAAAGACAACACTGAAATCAGGAGGCTATGAATTCAATCACTCAACAAATATTTATTGAGTGCCTATTATGGCCTTATTATCAGGATGACTAAACAAATAACTGTCCAGTGACAAGACTAAAATAACTGGACACTAAAATAACTGGAATGTTGTAATTTTTTAGGGAACCCTAAAATAAATGAAATGGCATAATATTTTGGAAATATTTCTTTGTTGAATGACAGCTTTGTTTCATTATATTGGTTAACATATAAGACAGCTTAATTCAAAACTATTTTCAAAAATAAAGCTTTTTCATATATGATTCTTTAAAAGTAAAAGAAAAATGATGTATTCAACCTATAATCAGATAGTTCACAAAATAATTATTAGAAAAATAATGAACCAAATGTGGCAAAATATGAAAAATTACTGGATCCACAAAAAAGGTGTCAAAAATGCAACTCAAGTTGTAGCTTTTCTGTAAACTGGAAATTATTTCAGTATTTCAGTATAAAATAAAAAGTTAGGCCACACGCTGTGTCTCACACCTATAATCCCAGCACTTTGGGAGGTCGAAGTGTGAGAATCCCCTGAGCTCAGGAGTTCAAGACCAACATGGGCAACAAAGCAAGACCCCATCTCTACTGAAAGAAACTGTTTTTAAGTTAGCTAGGCATAGTGGTGCATGCCTGTAGTCCCAGCTACTTGGAAGGCTGAGGTGGGAGGATCACTTGAGCCCAGGAGCTCGAGGCCGCAATGAGCTATGATCTCACCACTGCACTGCAGCCTGGGTGATAGAGCAAGACTCTGTCACTTAAAAAAAATGATAAGAAAAGAAAAGAAAAAAAAAAGAAAGTACATAGAAACAAACATTGGACTCCCATTAATGATATACTTCTAGTTACGTCTTTCTATTTAGCTAATGACACATTTAGAAGGTGTACTGATGCCTGCAATTTCCTTTAAAATGCATCCAGAAAATAAGATGTTCTAATGGATGACTAGAAGGAATGGCAGACAGATATATGGTAACGTAAGTTGATTAAAATGTGAATAGTAGAATTCAGGTGATGAGTATAAGAGTGTTCACAGGAAATGCCTTTAACTCTGCCATATGTTTCCAATTTCTCATAACAAAATATTGAGAAAATTAATTTAAAACAGTTATTTAGTCTAAATGAAAAATCACATATCCCAGAGTGATATATAAATGTACTCTCTGCAGCTGCACGTGGTTAAATTGTTGTCTTTCGAGTCTTCTTAAAATAATCACAAACTTACAAAGCAAATGCTAAGGCTTAATCAGCAGGCTTGTGTGTTCTGGTTTCTATATGGCCAGTGATATTTATTTATATGGCCCTTATGGATAGTAAATGGTGATCTTTTGTGCAAGTTATATATCATGATGAACTGTCATGAAGATGAAAATTCAATACTTTACTTTTCATGAAAGATATACTTCCTTTTTCAGCTTTTTCAACTAAAAGGATTCATTACAAGATTAAAAAAAGCATTACCAAATCATAAAATAAGTGCAGTTATTAACTTATAGTAAACAGTAAACGATAAAACCACTACAGCAAGACCATTCTGTCTATGCAGACTTGCTCAGCCTCTGTTTCACATATGTATTTCTCATAAGCCAAACCTTTAATTTCACAGGTTTTCCACTGACCAGTCAAAAGGTAGCCTGGCAGCTTAGGGCTTTCAAAGTAAAAAGGCATTACCAAGGAATAAAATAACCATAAAATAACTATACAGCTGTCAATATACACTAAACAGGAAATGATAAAACAATGGCAGCAAGACCATTTTCTCTGTGGACGATTATTCAACCTCTGTTTCCCATATATATTTCTCACAAGTCAAATCTATTAGCTTCACAGGTTTTCCGCGACCAGTCAAAAGGCAGCCTGGAAGCTTGTAGGTATGACAAAGGCCACAGCACCAATGACTGCTAACTCCAAGTGACCAACAGGGGCAACACTACTTGTTTTAAAGAGTTCAGGCTGCTATAACAGAATCCCATAGATGGCGTGGCTTTAAAATCAGCAGAAAAATGGAGATGAAGCAAAACTGACCAAAACTGGCCACACATTGATAACCGCTGAAGCTGAGTGATGGATACATGTTTCTGTTTTTTTCTCTACTTTTACTTGTCTTTGATATTTGCTAAATAAAAGGTTAAACAAAAACAAACAGACAAACAGAAAGAACTGGAGCCACAGGGCATAAATACCTCTCAAGGGGTCTCATTCTAAAGGGAAGCAGAGGGGGCAGGAGGTAGCACAGGAAAAGGGTTCTTCCAGCGTTTCTTTAAGATCCATCTAGAAGTATATGAACATACCTTGTAGCTCGCAGATTTAATTCCATCAGGAACTTCATCCTGAAAAAGAAAAAAAAAGTTTTCAGATGACATTTATTCTGTCTTCTGAAAAAACATTTTAAATACCTGTGATTTATAATAAAAATTCATAAAACAAATTACTGAAATTGGATTTTTTTACCTGAGAATAGCTCAGCAATATTTATATGATTTCTTAAAACTAAATAAAAATTCAACAAATTTTTCTATGAATTGCTGATCACATCTTATGCAAATTACTACAAAGAAAGGTAAAAAAGTCACTTAGCCATTATTTCTATTGATGTTCAAATTGTGCCATATTTGGCCATTAGGAGACCCACTAAGAGCTGACTCGATATTAACATCTGTGTCCTTCTGATCTCACTCCGGTGGACCTTTGTAGCATTATGCTTTCCTGTGATAACAAGATATTCCAGGTTTATCGTTATATCTCTTGCTCCACTTTTGGAGTCAACCATATCTTAAGGAGCCCTAGTTCATTTCAGAGGACACTGGTACTGGTTTTTAACTGTGTTAGACACTAATACAGGAACTAACTGCCTATACTTAATACTGGGAGTAGATAATGATGTATCAGATGCTGTAAATTGTAGGACACTAGTCCCATGCTAGGTATATTTCTAGAATAGATTCACCTGCCCAAAGGGAAGAACCCACACTGATCGTCATTTTACTGTGTATCTGGCAAGAATTTGAACTAGGTCAATGTACATTCTCTTTTTAGATGGTTTCTAATGTTTTCACATAATAAACAATGTCACATATACAGATCAATTTCAGAAGAATTAACATCTTTATAACATTCAGTACTGCTTTTAAGTCATCCTTGAACATCTGTCCAATTATTTTATTAAGTGAAATTCCTAGTAGAATTGCTTGGTCACAGGGAATGTACCTTTTCAAATTTTTCAATGCATTTGCCAAATTGATCTCCAAAAATACTTTGCCATCAGAGTGCTCATTTCCTACTCCAGACTAACGATGAATATTGTTATTCTTTTTCACATTGGCCAATAATAGAGTCGAAAGAATTATGCCTTAAAATAAAAGAAATAAATGACTGGCCTTTCAGCTTAAAGAGAGATTCCAGCCTTTACAGGCAGACAACTGCTTCATTCAGATTTTCTCTGACATCAGGGTGCAAACTGAAGGATATGGTTTTCAAAGTGTCAAGTATGAGGAAGAGAACTTCAATCTTTATTAGTTTTCTATCTCCTGATGGGTCACAGGGTGCCACCTGAACTGAGTTTATAAATGTGTTAAAAAAAGAAATCAAAGTATTGACAAAAAGGAAACTGGTCTTTGTTTCTTTTCAACCCAAAAAGGGATTAACAAAACAGCACAAGACCATCTGAAGTAGTAAGTTAACTGTATTTAGCCTTGTGCATACATCGATCAAGTTAGATCTGTTTGCTGTTTTAGGTGTGATAATGACACTGTGGTTATCAAGCAATGCCCTTCCATCTAGATGCACACTAAAGTATAGGTTAGTGAGGTGGCTAGGTATTGGTAATGCATAATACAAATGCTAGGTGTGCAAGGCAGAAGCAAATATTCCAAAGCACTTGAAATGATCTTTAATCGCTCTTGGATTCCAAACTACCACCCTCTCAGGAACTATTAGAACCGAGCTCAGGCATGCCTTGACAGTTCTGTAAATGCTGCATCCCCTCACTGTCGCTGGAGTGGAGTTCCTCCCAGTTCCCCAGTCCACCCTCCCATCCCTTCAGCTCTCAGGGTGTGCACACCTCAGACTATTTCTATTATGGGGGTACTGCATTGGTATTGAAATGATCAGATAGCGTTTTTCTCCCACACTGAACAAAGGCAGAGCTCATCTTGTACGCCCAGGTCCTGGCACACAAGAGGCCCTCACAAAGTATTTGTTAGTGAACCAAATTACACCTGGTTGCTAACTGCCACTACTTTAATAGTCTCTCTTCCAACTCCTCACCTTCCACCCTCTATTCCCACAGTTACTGTTCTAAAACATCTTCTTGCCTCAGCCTCTCCAAGTGCTGAGATTACAGGCATGAGCCACCACATCCCCAATGATCTTTTAAAGAAAAAGCCTTTTCCTCATTGTAACATCAGTTCAAGAAAAAAAACAAAGCATAGGCATGAAAGGCATGCTGTCCAGTTCTACAGAAACTGAAATAACTAGACCCTATCTCAATTTCTCAGCACAAATTGCTAACTTTCACTGGATTCTTTTTTGTATAGCATTTCTGCATATTCAAGCCAAATAATAAATATATATTTCAGCATTTCTTAAATGTGTTTCCTCTGGAATTTATAATACAATACAACTCAACCAACAGTCTGTTAACCTGGGAATCACTAAGTTGCTATTATTATTACTGTTATTATTATTATTATTATTATTATTTTGAATCAGTCTCACTCTGTCACCCAGGCTGGAATGCAGTGGCATGCTCACAGTTGCCACAGTCTCCATCTGCTAGGCTTAGGTGATCCTTCTGCCTCAGCTTTCCAAGTGGCTGGAACTGTAGGTACTAGCCACCACACTAGGCTAGCTATTTGATTTATTGTAGAGACAAGATCTCGCCATGTTGTCCAGGCTGGTCTCGAATCCCTGAGCTCAGCAAACTTCTGACCTCTGCCTCCGAAAGTCCTAGGATTATAGACGTGAGCCACCATGCCCATCATTAAGCTATTGTTTTATGCTAAACATCTTTTTTTTTTTTGAGCTAGTCTCACTCTGTCACCCGGACTGGAGTGCAGTGGCCGCTCCCGGCCACTGCAGCCTCGACCTGCTGGGCTCTGGCGATCCTTCCGCCTCAGCCTTCCGAGTAGCCGGAATTACAGGCGAGCGCTACTACACCCGACTAATTTTTTGATTTTATTGTAGAGATAAGGTCTTGCCTGCCCAGGCGGGTCTCGAACCTGCGGGTTCAGGCAATCCACTCACCTCAGCCTCCCAAAGGCACAGGATTACAGGCTGAGCCACCGAGCCCGGCTTTATGCTAAACATCTTTTGGGTTTTCTGCTACCTCCAATTTTCTTTTCAAAGTGGCAGCCCTAGTCCTATACTTCATTAACAGCAATCAGAAACAATTGCTATATCAAGATGAGATTCAATCTCATAATAACCGAAAACTAGATTCTCCAACTAATGTTAATAAAAGCCCATTTAATGCAGAAGTACAACTAAATTCCTTAATTAAGCATCTACCATATTTTACTATATTTACTAACTCATATTAACAACATACTGATAAACTTAAATTTCCTCAACTAATTTTTCCTATTATTAAACCATAAATGCAAAAACTTATAAAATAAAATATTCAAATTGTTAATATCACTTTAATGATATGCTCATGCTTTAATAATAGTAACAAGGTATTAAATAAGTTAATCCTTAAATAAGTTAATACTTAAATTTGCAAAAAAGTTGTGTCTACAAGGATTAAAATAACAAAAATATGCTTCTCATTCTCATGGTAAAATACTCATAAACAGGATTTTACAGTACTTAATTCCACATGCTAGATAGGTCTATGTGCAATATTTATATATACAAAATAAACTGTTCAAAACTACAATATCACTTCACAGCTATTAGGATGGCTAGTATAAAAAAAAAAAACAGAAAGTAGCATTATGGTCAAGGACCTGGAGAAACTGTAACTATTGTGCATTGCTAGTAGGGATGTAAAATGATACAGCCACTGTTGAAGACAGCATGGCAAATCCTCAGAAAAATCAAACATAGAATCAACATGCAATCCAGCAGTTCCACTTCTAAGTATATACCCTCAAAAAATAAAAGTAGGGACTCAAACCAAAATCTGTGCAACCATGTTCACGGCAGCATCATTCACAAGGCAGAAAGGTGAAAGCAACCCAAAAGTCCATCAACACAAGCATGGACAAACAAAACAGTACAGGCACACAGTGGAATATGATTATTCAGCCTTAAAAAGCAGGAGAATTCTGATACATGTTACGACATGGATCGGCTTGGAAACATCATTCTAAGTGGAGTACACTAGGCAAAAAGAACAAATATTGTATGATTCCCCTTATATAAGGTAGCCAAATTCATAGAGAAAGAATGTAAAATGGTGGTCGCCATGGACTAGGTGGTGGGAGAATGAATAGTTATTGTCTGACAGGCAATTTCAGTTTGGCGATGGTTGCACAACAAAGTGAGTGTACTTAATGCCACTGAGCTGTATGTACACTTAAAACAGTTAAAATGGTAAGTCTCATGTTGTATATATTTTACCATAACAAAGTGTAAAATATCTCTGCTTTCACAGAATACCTCAAATTTTAATGCTCTGAATTTCTAAGTAAAACCAAGTGTTTTGTCCATGTTCAACCCCCATGTGGCTGGGAAATCCAAGGAAAAAATATACCCCACCCCAAAAAAAGGGGAGAGATTTTGTTTGTACCCCGCTTAACTTTATTTTATTATGCTATATATATAACTTGGTTTGGGTAAGATGTGAGAAGAAAGAGAAATATAGAGGCAAAAGAATTATATTTCCCTAATAAGTCAAAGGATTATATTAACCACAAATTTTAATTGTATTATTATGAAGGCAGTGTAATCCAAAGATAGGTTTTATATTTGTAAATTTGGGCTTTTAATATGTAAATATTGACTGTTACATTGAAACTAAAGACTGCAATATTATTTTAGTTATATTGACCCTCTCTAAAAAGTTGTAGTGAATGGAAAAAAGAAGTAACAGTTTTTAAATGCATCAGAGATTCTTACAGAGTGACAAGGTTTGACAGCACAGTCCCTTCTTCCACACTGGCTGATATCATTCCAGAAAGGACACGGCCTCTTCAGGTTTACCTGCAAAATAGTAATAGAAAAAAAGTTATAAAAATAAGGATCCCAAGATTATAATTTACAGATGTGAATTACAGTGCTATCACCTGGTCATGTTACCAACTGCAATTATTCTGTTTTTTCTATTTATCTGTTGCCAAGTTCCAATAGTTGTAAAAATGTGCAGCTGGTGTAAGTAAATCAGTAGACTTGGTAAGAAAGACACAACTGCTACTAGACACTGAAGAGACAGTAGCACCTAGGAGCCAACGAAGTTCATATCATCACCGCTCAACTCATATTCTTTCCAAACAAGAAACAGGTAACAGGTAGAGAATAGCTAGACAATTGCTAACTCAGACTACAACTACATATTCCAATGATCAGCTTTTCTAAACTCTTCCAGTTGACATATCAAGATAAAATACAAGTGACTTGTTAAAATAACATAGGTCAGAATAAAATCATTCTTCTATATAAGAATATTATTTAATTATTTTAACATACTATAGTCAATCTGATGTTCCAGAAAATTATGAACTCACTATTTTGATAACAATATAACAGTTCTGTTCTAACTTCAATTTAACCAACTAGTTTCTAACTCCAGAGTGCAAAATTCAGTTATTAAAATTAAAAGTATCCGATGGGTGGTTTCAGAACCAGATGGTTCACTCACAAACTGAATTGTCTTAATAAAGCCTATATCAATTGTAAATAATATCCACAAGTAATTTTGAAGCCTAGTAATTCTTAAGAAAACATAATTATCCATTTAAAATTTAAGTATTCTTATACAAAAAACAGAATTAAAAATACCTTGTAATATCTAAAGTAGTCACTTTCAAGAAGTTTTTGTAGTCTTGGGAAAAGCCTGTAGTTATTAAATCTATCAATGGTTTCAACATCACAGGTACAATCATCCAGGTAACCACTAACCTGTTACAAAGAAAATGAAATATGAAACTGAAATGTCCTAGATGCAACAGTGTTATTTTTCCTCACATGGTGGTTATGGAACAGCCCCCCACTCAACAAACCCTTAGCCTCCCCTTACCGCCAGTAATTTCCTGAGATGGAGTATGACAATAAGCTAGCAATACTGTTACTCTTACACCGGAGGGAATGCAGTGGATTCTTCTGTAAGGTACACTAAGCTCAAACATGAGCACACACACACACACACACACACACACACATGAGTTGGTCCCTTGACAGCCACTTATCTTGTATCCCTGGTTTCCAGGCCAAAGTTAACCTGACCAAGGGTGGGCCTCTGACCTAAACTAGGTCAGAGTCCCCTCTCCAGGAATCTGGAAATGGACAAAGAGGGAGAGGTTTCTCCTTGTGGCTAGACAAGTAAGCAAAGTGAACTCAGATCACATTGCATCACGTGAACTAAGGCGCACATGAGACAGCTGGCAAAGAGAGGAAAGATCTTAAGAGATACACAAAGCAGGACTGTCCTCAGAATTCTTGAAGATAAAAAAAAGGACACACAAGAAAGCAGAAACAGGAGCTAGAGAGGGAAAATAGTAATAGAAAAAAAGTTATAAAAATAACTTTTTTTCGGATGCCTGAGGGCTTCCCACTCCCACTTCCAGCTGTCCTTCCGTGAAGCTGGGTTGCATTTCTATCCGAGCTTTCCTGAATCTCTGCAGTCTCCTAAGTCAGTTCTCACTGTCTTTCCATTATTTTAATTTCCCACAGGGGGTGCAGATCAGAGGTAAGTTTGGTGAATGTATAAAAATAAATGATATTAACTTTAAAATAAACAACAGGTCAGGCAGTAGTTCAACCTGTAATCCCAGCATTTTGGAGGCCAAGGAGGGAGAACTGCTTGAGCCCAGGAATTCAATACCAGCCTGGGCAACATAGAGAGACTCTGTGTCTACAAGAAATAAAAAAATTAGCCAGGCCTGGTGGCATGTACCTGTAGTCCCAGCTACTCAAGAAGCTGAGGTGGAAGGATCGACGGAGCCTCGGAGGTTGAGGCTGTGGTGATCCATGAGTGTGCCACTGCACTCCAGCCTGATTGATTGAGTGAGACCCTGACTCAAAGATTAAAAAAAAAACAAAGGAAAGAGACAATAAATAAGTCATAAGGACCTAACGACCCTCAAATATTGGGCTATAAAATTTCTTACAGGTGTGGAATGGTGCTTAGAAATTACAGACCTCAAAGCCAATCCCAATCTTCAAATACTTAAAACTGATGTCTTAACTATAATCAATGTTAGCAGATATGAAACTAAAATTTTTAGATGTTCATTAGAACCACAGGTGTGCACCACCACACCTGGCTAATTTTTTTATTTATTGTAAAGAAGAGGTCTCGCCAAGTTGTCCAGACTGGTCTTGAACCCCTGGGCTCAGGCAATCCTCCCACCTCTGCTTCCCACAATGCTGGGATGACAAGTGTGAGCCACCACGCCTGGTTACAAACAAAAAACATTTAATTTAGTGGTAAGGAAGCAAATAAACAACACTTTTTGAAATAATGAGTTACAATGCTTTCCCTTTGGAATCTGTAAAATCCTACACTATAATTTAATTTGAGAACATTATAAAATGGAATATACACGGAATTTGTTTTACCTAAGATATAAGAATACTTTGGATGATAGCAGCAATAATTCAAGAGAGTTTTTCTTGATTTCCCTAGTCTTATTTGTTGTGGGCTAATTTTGTTTCTAAAAATCTGATCTACATATTTTATATGTAATAACTATTTTCACTTCATATGCAAATTTGTCCTTGCTTCCTACTAAAAATTCTCTGAATACACATTAATCTTAGAGTCCTAATTTTGGATACTAACAAACACAAAAGTAGGGGTTTTTTTTGAGAGACAGGGTCTAGCTCTTACCCAGGCTGAAGTGCAGTAGCAAGATCATAGCTCACTGCAGCCTCAGACTCCCTGGCTTGAACAATCCTCCTGCCTCAACCTCCTGAAAACCTGGGACTATAGGTACCTGCCATCATATGTTTTTGTTGTTGTTGTTGTTTGTATAGATGGGATATTACTATGTTACCCAGGCTGGTCTTGAACTCCTGGCCTTAAGAAATCCTCCCACCTTGGCCTCCCAAAGCACTGGGATTATAGGCATGAGTCACAGCATCTGGCCATCACAAAAGTGCTTTTTATCTAGATAATTTTTCATACCTTCTTTTGATTCTTAAATATAGAACTGACAAAAAATAGTTACTGTTTCTCCCCTTTAATACCAAAGATTATGCAAAGAATGACAGACAAAGAGACTGCAAAGGCCAACGGAATACATGCCAAGTAGAGCTATGAAGTCACAAAAGAAAAAACACATGAAAAACTTGAGAGGAAGAGTTTGAGGTGATCCATTTTCCCCCTGAGGAATTTATTTTAAGGAAAACCTATATCTTCAAGACCCAGTTAGGTGTCAGCTTTTTCACAGAGCTGTCCCTTGGGGACATAGCTGGGTGAACTGTCCTCCTCTGTGCTCCCAGGATACTCCACACACTGCTATATAAAGTCACATGCCTCGCAGTATTGAATGCCTCTGTGTCGCTCGCGTATAAAATCCTTGAGAGGAAAATCATGTCAGTTGCTTGCGTATTCCCAGTACTCGGCACTGTGTTACCAGGAAGCACAAGGCTGATTGATGCTCAGTGGTTATTTGTGGAAGGGGTGGATGAATGCATGAAGAAGCACTGTCCACTGTCACTCGTCCCTGGAGATCAGCACCACACTGTCTCATTATACTTATGTACTACCACCATGTCACCTACGGTGCGCCCAGTGCACATGGACACACGAGCAGGGACACACAGAGCAAGTAAAGCACACAGAGGGAGTGGGCAGCCCTTTGCACCCGACGTTCTACCTGTCTATAGCCCAAGGACAAAGGACGCACTAGGAAGCCCCAGCTCAGAAAAAACCGCAAAATCCTGCAGAGCGGAGGTGGTTATTGCCAGGAGACCTCAAAGGGAGAGAAGGCAGGCAAAGGATGGATTGTTAATTCTCCTGCCCCTCCCCTTAGATAAGGAGCAGAAAGTACTACCAACTACGCTCACAGGCAGCAGGGCAGCTAAGGAAGTGCAGCACGGGTGGCAGGGGTTTCCGCGGCTGGAGCAAGCTCAGTGACAGGAAATACAAGCCTTCTGACAACTCGGAGCAGCCTGCCAACGGGCAGCAGAACCTGATCCCCAGAGGGAGTGTGGCAGGTGGGTGCCAGGCCCAGCTCTAGAAACTGGAGAACAAGGCACATTTCCAGAACAGAGTCTCAGGAAAGGGCTGAGGTAGAAATACAGTTCATAGAGTAGGCCAAGATCCTGGAAACAAAGTATTACCTACACTAAGACCAAAAGACAGGTGCCAGTCAGTCACCAGGACCACCTGAGGCTGCATAAACAACTACTACATGGAACAATGCAGGGAAAGGACAAATTAATACATAATGGCTACACTGTCTTCCAAAGTGAAAGAGAACCTGGGCCCTACCACAGGAATCTGAACTTTTCAAAAAGCATCCCTCCCCACCCCCAAAATGATGGATGCATGCCAAAATTCGAGGCTCTAGGTATCATGTAATCATCTGCCTTGAGTAGGGGCCAATCGAATAGGTGGGCATAAAAAGGCCCTAATTGCGGCTGGGCGCAGTGGCTTGTGCCTATAATCCCAGCACATTGGGAGGACTGCTTGAGCCCAGGAGTTCAAGACCAGTCAGCAACATAGCAAGATCTTGTCTCTATAAAAAAAATTTTAAAAAGTAGCTGGGCATGGTAGTGCACACCTGTAGTCCCAGCTACTTGGGGAGGCAGATGTGGAAGGATCCCTTAAGCCTAGGAGGCTGAGGCTGTGGTAAGCCACGATTGTGCCACTGCATTCCAGCCTGGGTAACAGAGTGAGACCCCTGAACTCAAAAAAAAAAAAAGTTTGGGGGGGCCCTAGCCGAGGGATGGTAGATATAAGGACCGATGTAGGCCTGATACATAACAGGGCCCAGTTTAAAGTCTTGGTCTTCAAGAGTTGGAAAGCCTTTGAAGGCATTTTACTGCAGCCTCCCAAAAACCGGCCTCAATTTACAGTCCTCCGGGAGGCAATGTATAACAGCTAGCATGCAGGCCCCAGAATCAGACCCTCTTAGGCTGGAATCCCATCTCTGCCACTTACTCATTTTTGACCCTATCCAAATGATTTAACTTCTCTAGGCATCAGTTTCTTATCTTAATGCAAGATAATAATAGTTCCCCTCTCAAAGGTTTGATATCAAGATAAAATAGTACAAAGTAAATGCTCAGCAAGTGTTTATCAATCATTACTATTACCCTGGCTCTGTGTAAATGTTTCCAGCGAAAGGACTCATTTCTCCCAAAAGCAGGCCACAAAATTTCCATAAAAAATAAATTTTAAAAGAGCCAAATTTGCAGTTTAGACTTCTCAAAGATTTGATATCTGCAGTCCCAGTGGAACAAAGAACCAGGCTACCAAAAGTTAGTTGCAGAGGGAATCCTCGTTACGTTCACCCTCGACTCAGGTTGATTTGACCAAATGCAAAAAGCAAGACAAAAGAAAACTACACTGGACTGTGCGTTCACTGATCTCTCCTTAGCTGTACCCTTTAATGTGCAATGAAAGGCAAAACAAAACACGCTTTCAATAGTTTTCTTGTGTCCCCACAAATTCTAGCCCTACTATGGATTATCATTCTATTTTTCCACTCAAAGAATTTTAAGAATATATTCCTTATATACTTGTTTACTTTTTTTTTTAAGTCAAAGTCTCCCTCTCTCGCCCAGGCCGGAGTGCAGTGGCACGCTCGTGGCCTCCACAGCCTTGACCTGCCTGGACTCAGGCAATCCTTCCGCCTCAGCCTTCCAAATAGCTGGAAACACAGGTGTGCGCCATCACACCCAGCTAATTTTTTTATTTACTGTAGAGACAAAGTCTTGCCAAGTTGGTCAGGCTGGTCTCGAATCCCTGGGCTCAGGCAATCCTCTTGCCTCTGACTCTCAAACTGCTGGGATTATAGGCATGAACTACCACACCCAGCTATATTCCTTATGTACATTTTATATGAACTAACTTTAAAAATCTTCAGAGTGTCAACTAGGAAAGAGAAAAAAACAAAAGGCATCCAAATCTAAATAAAGAAATAAAATTGTCTTTATTTGCAAGATGGGAGACAGTGTTGGTCAAAGGATACAAACTTTTAGTTTAAGATGAATAAGTTTAGGGGACATAATATACTGTATGGAGGCTAAATTTTAATGTATTGTATACTTGAAATTTGCTGAGAGTCTTAAACATTCTCACCTCACACATACACAAAAAAGGTAGCTATATAAAGAGATGGCTATGCTAATTAGCTTAATTGTGGTACTCATTTCCCAGGGCATATGTATATCAAAACATCACACTGCATACCTTAAATATATGCAATTGTTGCCAATTATACTTCAATAAAGCTGAGGGGAGATAAAGAAATAATATGCTCAAAAATGATGCAGTGAAGAACTTTTGGGTGTATCTCATTTTATTGTGTTTTGTGACCATAAAAAGGAACATGAAAATTATGGATCCGTTGGCAAAAATACACCAGAACAACTCTGTGAATG
>NW_007246648.1:21961-28043 GCF_000164805.1 Carlito syrichta | reverse complement strand
TCACCCAGGCTGGAGTGCAGGGGCATGCTCACAGCCACCACAGCCTCCACCTGCTGGGCTTAGGCGATCCTTCTGCCTCAGCCTTCCAAATAGCTGGAAACACAGGCATGCGCCACCACACCCAGCTAATTTTTTTTATTTACTGTAGAGACAAAGTCTTGCCAAGTTGGTCAGGCTGGTCTCGAATTCCTGGGCTCAGGCAATCCTCTCGCTTCTGTCTCCCAAACTGCTGGGATTATAGGCATGAACTATCACGCCCAGCTATATTCCTTATGTACATTTTATATGAACTAACTAACTTTAAAAATCCTCAAAGTGTCAACTAGGAAAAAGAAAAAATAAAAGGCATCCAAATCTAAATAAAGAAATAAAATTGTCTTTATTTGCAAGATGGGAGGCAGTGTTGTTCAAAGAATACAAACTTTCAGTTTACGATGAATAAGTTTAGGGGACATAATGTACTGTATGGAGACTAGAGTAAATTTTAATGTATTGTATACTTGAAATTTGCTGAGAGTGGATCTTAAACATTCTCACCTCACACATACACAAAATAGGTAGCTATGTAAAGAGATGGTTATGCTAATTAGCTTAACTGTGGTACTCATTTCCCAGGGCATATGTATATCAAAACATCACATTGCATACCTTAAATATATGCAATTGTTGCCAATTATATTTCATTAATGCTGAGGGGAGATAAAGAAATAATATGCTCAAAAATGATGCAGTGAAGAACTTTGGGTGTATTTCATTTTATTGTGTTTTGTGACCATAAAAAGGAACATGAAAATTATGGATCCGTTGGCAAAAATACACCAGAACAACTCTGTGAATGGAAGCAGGGAAATGCCAGGTAGCAGGCACCATTCTAAGGATGTGGAATACTAAGCACTGCTTCAGAGTCTTAGTCTTGCTAAAACTTCAAAGAGTTATCAAATGTCTGAAAGAATGGTAGCCATCATGAAAGTATTTCTTCCTCATTCAGAAAAGCCTGGAACACAGGAGGTGCTCAGTCCTTGGACACCTCTCCAGCCAGTATAACCTGTTTCCAAGATCCCACTAACTAAATTTTTTTTTTTTTTTTTTTGAGTCATAGTCTCACTCTGTCACCCAGGCTGGAGTGCAGGGGCATGCTCACAGCCACCACAGCCTCCACCTGCTGGGCTCAGGGGATCCTTCCACCTCAGCCTTCCAAATAGCTGGAACCACAGGCATATGCCACCACGCCCAGCTAATTTTTTGATTTATTGTAGAGACGAGGTCTCGCCAAGTTGCCCAGGCTGGTATTGAACTTGTGGGCTCAGGCAATCCTCTCATCTCCACTTCTCAAAGTACTGGGATTACAGGGAGGAGCCACTGCACCCAGGTCCTCTGACTAAATCTTAATCCAAGGCTTATTTCCACCCACCACCCAGCATACTGCCAGTCACTCAAGCCAACAACTGAAACCATTTTTTAAATCGACCTAACAAGACACTTGACAGGTTAAATCTGCTAAAATACACATTTGCCAAGAATATCTACCAAGCACTACAAACTAAAAATAATCCTTTTTCGTAGTAGCTATTTTGGATTCTCTGAGCCACCCTCCCCTTCATTAGCCTGAGATCTACCACACTCAAATAAATGGATCTGAGCATTATCTACCACTGGCTATAGTAAGACTGAAAAAAAAAAACAAAAAAACACTTGTTTTGTTTTTTGATAGAAATAGGGTTTCCCTCTGTTGTCTAAGCTGTCTTGAACTTCTGGCCTCAAGTGCTCCTCCAGTCTAGGCCTTCCAAAGTGGTGGGATTACAGGCATAAGCCACCTCACCTGGCCCTGATAAAACATTGTAAATAATAGGAGTTTACAAACTTGTTTCTAAATGAAAAAGATGTCCATACTGCCTCCATATCTGGGCTTCCGTATTTCTTTTGAGGTTATTTCTTTAAAATACATCCTGGGATTCCACATGTTGGGACTAAAGTTCTGTTTAGTGGTACATAATGGGGTGGTAATTTTCAAAGAAACTGTGAAAGGTCTTCATTTGCTTGAATCCTGTAACTATTACAAACAAATATTACAAAAACAATTTGGGTTTAAAGAAAGGATGGGCCCAGACTATGAAGTTGTTGACACAAACTATACATGTGCTAAACTTCATAGACTTATATACCCAAAAAAGGGAAAAAGCCAACTTTCTGTGAAAATTCTAAATAAAAGTTCTTAAAAATAGAATGATTAGGCTGGGCGTGGTGGCTCACATCTGTAATCCCAGTACTTCGGGAGGTCTAGGCAGGAGGATTGCTTGAGCCTAGGAGTTCAAGACCAGCCTTGGCAACATAGTAAGACCTTATCTATACAAAACAATACAAAAATTAGCCAGGTGTGGTAACATGTGCCTGAAGTCCCAGCTACTTGGGAAGCTGAGGCAGAAGGATCACCTGGGCCCAGGAGTTTGAGGCCGCAGAGAGTCACAATTGTGCTACTGCACTCCAGCCTGGGTGACAAAGTGAGACCCCAACTCGAAAACATAAATCAATCAATAAAAGAATGATTATAAAAGGGGGCTGCATCTAAGAAAGTATATAAGGACTGGATCTATAACCCCACATAAGGATCATACAGACCCGCCTAGAAAGTGAAAGCTGAAGAGTCCAACATGCACTTCTATTCCAATCATCCAAAACCTCTAGAACATGGCTGACAACGGGATACTGGACATCTTTCGGTGCTAAATATCTTACATGTCTGTGTATACCCTTACATGAGAATATTAATGTTATGAGGCCGTATATACCCTCACATGAGGTTATACGTAAAGATGTACAAGTCTCAGATCCTCATTTATTTGGCGTAACTAACACTAAACCACTATTATCCAGGAACTCACAGTATACAGTGAAAGTGGTTTCAGTGGGATTTGACATCAGCTAACAAGCATAAGCAGCCCAGACCACGTTCAAAGACTCGTTCAGAGTTGTCAGTTCACCTGATCAATTCCAGAAAACATTCACATCACTTGCTAAGCAGAATCATTTAAAAAATAAACTCCTGCTGGCATAATGCTTACATCTTGTACCATATTCTCCCTGACATTTGTGGAACACCAATTATGGACCAGGCTCAGTCCTCGGGAGTGACACACCATGTTTTTATTCATTTTCACTTTTAGATCTCTCAAAACTTACTTGCAGTAGGCCTCAACAGATATTTGCTGCATTTAATCTGATTACTCACAGACCTCTACACATTTTACTTCAATGACTTTCTAAAGTCGAATAACTACAGAGTGGCAAAAAAATGTAGACACATTTTAAGAAAAGAAAAAACTGTATTAAAATTGTAATACTCAATATTTACTGATAACAAAAGATGAATGCAAGTCACGTTTGACTTCTGCAATGACAAGAGTGCTCAAAGCGGTTCCCATCAGCGTCCAGTGAGTATCACATGTTCTCACTTCTGATGACGGTGAACTGAAAGCAATAATACATAGATAACATCTCTTAAAATGTCTGTACGTTTTTCTTGGTATCCCCGGTACAGGCTGCTCTGGCTCGAATTAGAGCTGGCATCCTGTGAAATGAACCCTGACTATAAGCCAGACGTCATGCAACGGTGCGACGAAGGGTGGTGATGTGGTGACCCAAGGCGGAAGTAGTAGGAGGACAGGCAACAGGAAGGAAGAGAAAACCATTAATAAAACGAAATCCACAGGACTTTGCAGCTCACTGGATATGGCAAATAAAAAGCCAACTAAGATTTCAACTTGTATTTCCAAACATCAAGTGAAAGTTTAGTTTTTAATTTTGTTTCTAGCAATATTTACTAACCGTATTTACTAACCGTTTATGTCAGTGCTTAGGATCTGTGCCTCCCACTAATCCCCAGTGAATGCTCATCTCTAAACTGTAAGCAATTCAGGGCAGGGAGCATGCCACAGTCACCTCTGTGTCCCAAACCTCAGGTCAATGTACACAGTGGTTATAACTGTTTGTTGAATGAAAAATGTGCACCATTCACCTTCTCTTATCTTTTCTTTCCCCTTTTTTCTTTTCTCTTTCTCCCTTTCTGTTCTTTTGCACATGCCTGCCTATATGCTGGTCTTTATTCTTCTCTCTTTTCCCCTTTTTCCCCTCACCCTCACTCCTTTCATGAATGGTCATAATAGAAATAACGTACACTGTTGTTCCATTTACTGAATTGGAATTGACGGTCTCTGAAATTAGTTTAAGAAGACCATTTCAAATTTCTCTTAAAGTGTTTTTAACTACACGAACCTCAATTTACTCAGTTTTATAGATACTCAGTCCATCAATACATACATTTTTAACATTTGCATACCTAACCCTAAATTGTTTTTTTCTTTTTCAGCTGAAGCCTCACTCCATCGCCCAGGTTGGAGTATAGGGACAGGCTCACAGCTACTGCAGCCCAAACCTGCTGGACTCTGGCGATCTCTCCACCTCAGCTTTCCCAGTAGCAGAGATTACAGTCATATGCCACCACACCCAGCCAGTATTTTGTTTTGTTTTTTAACGTAGAGACAAGACGTCGCCATGTTGCCCAGGCAGGTCTCGAAGTCCTGGGTTCAGGCAATCCTTTCTCCTCGGCCTCCCAAAGTGTTAGGAGTACAGGCTTGAACCACCGCACTCACCCTTACTATTTTTTAAAGTTGACTCTGAAAAGAAAAAATGGAAAATGAAAAGGATCTCACAGGGGGAATAGTTAAACTGAGGAGATTTTGAAAGAGAAAACAAGCTGAATCACTAATCGGAACAAAAAGAAAATAAATGCAAAAAATTAAGTGTCTCAATTTTAAGAAGATCTCTAACAAGGTTATTAAGAGACAAACGTGAAAGTTGCAGCGTCTACAAGAACTTTTATTCCTTTATCCAAAATCTCTAGAATGTAGCTGAAAATGTTACACTCTTACAGTACTGAATATCATATTTTTGTTTGGTGGCTTTCTAAAAATGTATGTATTGATGGACTATATAATACTGAGTGACCTATCACAAAAACAAAGAACTGAGCATCACATGTTCTCACTTCTAAGCGGATCTTGAACAAGGATCACAATACTGTAAGAAAAGGATTGGCAGTAGTGGGAGACTGCCAGGGGAGGGAGGAGGCGGGATCGGCAATAGTGGGACTCTGAGGGGAGGAGGGGAACGCCTTCTTAACAAGGGTACATGAATAATCAACATTTGCATACCTAATCCTGAATTGTATCCCACATCTTTAAAATGAAAAAAATTGAATTAAAAAAGTATGCATTCATTCATTTAGAGACAAAGATCTCGAACTCCTGGCCTCAAGTGATCCTCCTGCCTTGACCTCCCTAAATCCTGGGATCACAGGCATGAGTCACCAACCACAGCCCTGAGTATATCATTTTATAGTCACCCATGTCCACTTTATTTTTTAAATGTTTAAACTTGTGTGATGTTACAGTTGTAATCAGAAGACACATGGCCCTTTTACCTTTCAAGTAAATTCTGTGCTGTTTGCAATCGCCGAAGGTAAAGGAGCTTTCGATCTCCTGGTTGTAAAGGAACAGTTTCCTTTCAACTTCCCTTCCAGGCTCCTTGATAACACTTTCCAACTCCCAAACCACTTAGCAAAACAACAAAATCCAAGAACTTACAACAGCGAAAGAGACCATACCTCTTCCTTTCATAATATTCACACTGCCTCTCATCTCTAGGAACCAGTCTCCTCCCCTACACCCATAAAGATTTACGATAATAAAATTACGCCAAAAATAACGTGGAGGCCTACGCCTTGATTTTGCATCAAAGGTCTTTTTCGTCGCTGTAAGTCGACCCAAAGGTGACTCTAACAAGGATAATAACACGGAAATACCACAGAGGGAGGATGAAGACACGGCAAATGTCTTTAAATCTCTTGCTCGAGGAACCCACATCTCTTGCCCAAAGGGACGAGCAGGACAAGCTTGCCATCACACCATGCGCCCGGCTTGGACCCGCTGAGCCACCCCGGATCTCCTCCCCTTCAGGAAAAGCTAAGCTCACACAGGAGGCCGCGGCAGCCCAAGACCCCGGCATCCGAGCCCCTCTTCCGCCGGCC
>NW_007246648.1:17227-21451 GCF_000164805.1 Carlito syrichta | reverse complement strand
GCCCGGCCCCGCCCTGGTCCGGCCCCTCCTGCGGCCCCGGCCGGGCCCGGGCCGCCGACCGGAGCAGGAGCGGGGTCCGCCCCGCTCGCTGGCCGGCGCGAGGGCGCAGGCCGGGCTTCCTGCGAGGCCCCGCCCCCGCCCGCCGCCCCCCGCCCCCCGCCCCAGCGCAATGCGAGGAAATCGACCCGCACGAATTGAGTGTCCCTAGTTGGCCTTGAGGATCTGTGTAGGCCCGTGAGTGGACCGTTTAGGCTCCCAACCGTGATTGCGTGAGTGTTCATGTCCTCTCAGTTGACTGAATAGTTATCTTAGGAAACCTGATGCTCTTCTGCTGGGTGCATCTATGTTGAAGATGGATGTTTCTTGCTGATGAATTGAGCCTTTCGTCGTTGTGTGGTGTGCTTCTGTGTCCTTTTAAAATTTTGGTGGTTTGAAGTCGGCTTTTTCTGATACTAGAAAGGCTACCCTGTCCTCTTCTGTTTTCCATTTTCCTGAAAGATCGCTTTCCAGCCTTTGACTTTGAGCCTGTGGGTACCCTGTGCCACGAGATGAGTTTCTCAGAAGCCGCAGACTTTTGGATCACGCCACTTGATGCCTCTTCAGCGGTGCATTCAGTCCGTTCACATTCAAATTAATTATTGAAAAGTGAGTTTGTCCTTGTAATAGGGATATTGGGGGTTGCTCTGCTTTCTTTGTACTCTTGCATTTATATATGTGTGTATTTTCATGGTTATGTTCTGTTAACTCTGTGCTTGCCTGCAATTTTGTGATAGGAATGACCTTTTTAAAATTTTTCCTCTTTTCTTTGTTCTGTGTTAAACACCTTCTTAAGCATCTCCTGAAGGGCTGATCTGGTGGTGGTAGATTCTCTTCAGGATTGGAGGTCTGGGTAGGACTTTACTTCTCCATCACTGGTGAACCTAGCCTTGTGGGATAGAAAGTTCTTGGCTGGAATTGCTTATCTTCAAGAGCATTACAACATGGGACTCTAGTCTCTTCAGGCTTGCAGGGTTTCTGGAGATTACTGATTCTTGAAATCATTTCATATGAACGAAAAAGTTATGAGTTTGAGAATTCTCAAATTATAGTCCCCATTTTTCTACTGGGGCAGAGTTCTCTTTTTTCTAGGGCGAGAATAGAGATAAAATTAAGACACAGAATGCTCTGGGAAACAATGGGATCATTGTTCACTTTGTGCAGTTAGATGATGTGTGAGGTGGGCTCTACAGAAAGATTAAGAGGCACAGAGGAAAATTCTACCACTTAATCTCACAGCTATCTGTGTGGATTTGTAGGATTGTTTTCCCAAGTAAAAGGAAAGACAAATAATTCAAACGTCTGGAAACAAATTCAGATTAGCAAGATCTAGAACAGAATATGAAAATTTAGAAATGTCAAATACGGAAATAACTCTGTTTTTCCCAATGTTTAATAGAAAGATTCTCAAACGCAGAAGATGTGCATATCCAGGGAGCCTTCAATCCCTGAGCTCTCTGTGTATAACATGAATCTATGCTCCAGTGGGTGATGATTTGCCGCTAGTGACATAATGTGAGCAGCCTCAGTCCCAGGTGGCTGGGAGCCAGGAATCCAGTCCAAGCTTCCTCAGTGGGTGACTTGGTCTCAGTTCTCTCACCCAGAGACACTCCATCACCTTGGATCAGGAAAAAAAGCTCCATTGAGGTTCAGGTGAGAAATAGGACTCTGTGTGACCCCAATCTCATGCAAAGCGGTGGAGGTTCGACTATTTGGACTAATACAGTTTATACAACATAGTATACAGATTGTGTACAGGGCAAATAAGCTAAAGATCGCCTGTGTCACTGGTCCCATGCTGCTTATTTCTCAATTGCAAGTTTATTTCTCAAAAGCCTGTGTCAAACTCAGTTTCACATTTCAATCATTTCCAAACAGCCCAAACACGTAGATTTTTAGGCATCTAGAGCTAGTCTGCTTTACATATTCCAAGAAATTTTGCCCGTGTCTGCTGACAATAGATTATCTCCAGGTTGAGAAAAATCCCAAGCCATTGCTTCCCTCTGAAGCTCCCTGACCAGTATAGTCCCCACTATGCTGCTGTTCGACATTACCTAGACACTCAAGATCCTTCCCAGTGCCCCTTTCCTTTTCTGAATGACTGTGGTGCATAGTTTAACTCTCAAGAGACATTTTATATCACACTGCTCACAGGAGAGATACCCCCCACCCACTGTCTGTCTTCACACCCCTGCACCTGCCAGGGGATTTGCATATTGACCATTAGAGAGAATCTTCCCTTAGAGTCTGAGATAAAAGCTCAGTTCTGACCTTGCCTTGACCGATCAGGACTCCTAAGTTCAACTTCTAAAATGAGGTTCCCTCATCAGCTCCTGGGGCTGCTGATGCTCTGGGCCCCTGGTAAGGACAGTAGAAGGTGAGATAGGGGAATAGGGTGAGAGGGTGTGCTCTGGGGGTCGCACTGCTCCTCGTGATTATTCTAGCCATGTATTACACGCCTGTGTTCTACGCTTCAGGGAAGGCAAGTTATATTTTGCCCTTGATTGTTGGGAAACTCCTAAAAGGAGCAATGATCAGTGCGCTGATTTAGATCTTAAAAGGACTTTTACAGATTATAAATACTGGATTCACTTTGCAATGCTTATTTTCTGTAGTATACACCAAGTTTTAGTAAAAGATTAATCATAATTCATATCACAAGAGAAATGTGAAATCTGCTCATAATATTTATATATAACCTTGATCTCTCTCATTATTTGCGGAATGAGTGGGGATATTGTGGTGACCCAGACTCCACTCTCCCTGCCCATCACCCCCAGAGAGTCAGCCTCCATCTCTTGCAGGTCTAGTCAGAGCCTCCTCCACTATAATGGAATCATTTTTTCCACTGGTACCTGTGGAAGCGAGGTCAATCGCCACAGCTCCCAATTTATTTTGCTTCTGTTGGGAAAGATTCAGTGGCAGTGGGTCTGGCACTGATTTTACACCGAAAGTCAGCCGGGCAGAGGCTGAGAATGTTAAGGTCTGTTACTGCACGCAAGCTCTGTGACTTCTTCCCACAGTAGTACCGCCCCCTCCACAAACCTCCCTGTTTGGTGGCCTGGCCGTCCACATGTGCAGCTTGTCTGGGGAGCAGCTCAGCAGGTTCTCTGAGTCTGCAGAAGAGGCTGCTGGAGAAATCAGGGGAGTTTGCTGCTGAGGACTCTGGCCCCTGAGAGCCTCAGCTGCACCTCAGGTCCCGCATGTTGAGGCCCCCTCAGTTGCCACAGCCTGGGAGGGGCATCAGCGGAGGAGAACTCGGGAGTCCCAGTGCCCCTAAGCGACCAGTTATGATGAAGGGAGAGTGAACAAAAGCTCATCCCCATCCTCCCTGTCTGGCCTACATTTGTCAAGTCAATTTAGTCGGCAGAACATCCAGGCCGTGGATGCAGATTCATGGCAACACAAGTGAAATCCATGGTAGAAATGACCGTTTTAGGGTTTCATGTTTACAAGAAAATTCTTGGTAATATTTGGAAATTGATATTTTCCATTTTCCCAAATTTCTATCTGCTTTATCACTTACACCAATCTGCCCTTTCCAGTAGCTCGTTGAAGAAAGTATTCCACATTAGCTGTCCTCCGGGGTAGTATGGCTAAGACTGACTAGTAAAAAGGTTCAACTTATGACTATTGAAATACACTGTGTAAATTATTGGTGCATATAGATCCAAATGCAAAAAGAGTTTGATTTCTCAATTTCTTTTTGCCCAGTGAGAGAGCTCTTGCAAATTCAAAAGCGACCTATCAAAATAAGCATTATACACTCACAGATGTAGAACATAAGGCTTATTTCCTGTACCACAGAAAAAGGTCGTGTTGCATGACATTTTTCTTTCTTTTCCAACTTCATATAATTTTAAAAGTATTTAACTTAACACTATCTTGAGCATAACAGACTTGGTACTACGTTGTCACAAGAAAAAGTTTCAAAGGAATAAGGGCCAGGCGCGGTGGCTGAAGCCTGTAATTCCAACATTTTGAGAGGCCGAGGCGAGAGGATTGCCTGAGGTCAGGGGTTCGAGACCAGCCCTGGTAACTTGATGAGACCTTGTCCCTGCAATATATAAAAAAAAATTAGACAGGTGTGGTAGTGCACACCTGTAGTTCTGGCTGCTTGAAAAACTGAGGCAAGCCGGGCTTGGTGGCTCAGCCTGCAATCCCGCGCCTTTGGGAGGCTGAGGTGAA
>NW_007246648.1:0-16894 GCF_000164805.1 Carlito syrichta | reverse complement strand
TGGAACGCTGAGGCAGAAGGATCGCCAGAGTCCAGCAGGTGAGGCTGCGGTGGCCAGGAGCGGCCACTGCACTCCAGTCTGGGCGACTGAGTGAGACTCCAACTCAAAAAAAAAAAAAAAAAAAAAAAAGATACAAAGATGCATTATTTTCACATGATACCATTATCATCTGAAAATGAATCTAAATTCTGTATTTTAACTGTAAATGTATTGGAAATTTAGACTTTCAATAGATTCCCAGTAAAATCGTGTTCTATCAAACCTAATAATGATTCATGTCAGCTACATGCCATAACATAGTGTGATAAGCATAGAGGAATGTTTGAGGCAACAAAAAATCTGCTTCGGGGTAAGGGTATAAAATATCTTTGAAATAATTGTCTATTCCAAGGCAATAGATTCCATAGCAAGTGCAATTGAAATATCAAGATGTTTTCTTATCTGCTTTTGATTGACGGGATACATAGACAGCTGTGTTACATAGGTGTGCTGTGTGATGGTGAGGTTTGGGCTTCTCTTGATCCCATCACCCAGGTGGTGGATGGTACCCAATAGGTGGTTTTTCAACCCTTACATCCCTCCCTCCCATCTCCCTTTATGAGTTTCCAGCGTCTGTTTTGCTCATCCTTAGGCTCATGCATCCCTAGTGTTAGGCTCCCACTTACAAGTGAGAACGCACAGAGTTTGGTTTTTGTTTGTTTCTGAGTTAATTCACTTAGGATGATAGTATTCAGTTACATCCATGTTGCTGCAAATACATGATTTCAGTTTTCAGGACTGTGTGGTATTCCATGGTGTATATGTACCACATTTTTCTTATCCAGTCCTCCAAGATGAATAGCGAGGTTGGCTCCATCTTTTTGCTATTGTGAATAGTGCTCTTATAAACATACGAGAGCATGTGTCTTTTGGTAGAATGATTTATGCTTTTATGGGTGTATATCCAGTAGTGGAATTGGTGGATTGAATGACAAATATATACTTAGTTCTTGAGAAATCCCCAAAGTGCTCTCAACAGAGGCTGAACTAGCTTACATTCCCATCAAGAGTGTATAAGAATTCCATTTTTGCTGTAACATTGCCAACAGCTGATGGTTTTTGACTCTTTAATAGTAGCCACGCAACTGGTGTGAGATGGTATTCTACTGTGGTTTTGATTTGCATTTCTCTAATGATCAGTGATTTTGAACATATTTTCATATCTTTGTTATCCCCTTGTATGTCTTCCTTTGAAAAGTGTCTGTTCATGTCTATGCACACTTTTTTAATGCGGTTATTGGTTTTTTCCTGTTAATTCTTTTGGGTTTCCAAGGAGTCGTTTTTGTTATGTTTAATAGCTATATGGAAAAAGTAAATATAAAAATCAAGCAGAATGGAGTCCTCAAATTAAGAAACATAAGACACTTAATTCATTATTTAAAGGTAATAATAAATACATAATTGAGTCTAAATGTCACTACTGGATGCAATGGAAGAAAACAAAGTATAAGTAGCAAGAGCAAGAATTAAGCAATGCCAAGGTCACCTTTATGCCTCCTCTGACCAATCACATTTGGTGATCTTGAGTTTCTGAATGATGTGAGACAGCAGATAAGGCCCAAGTCAACTTAAGGTAGTCAAATACATTAAAGAAAAACAAACACAAAATCTGCATGATGCAATATTCCAAGAGGCCATATTCCCAGATAAGATAGATGAAAAACATGATTCAAAAAACCAAAAGAGGATCCAGAAAGAATCTGAGTAAAATAGAATTGGCTGATACAAAGAAACCTAAAAATATGATGGCCTAATTATGACAAAATTTCTTTGTGACATAAGAGTCCAGA
The DNA here is from genome assembly GCF_000164805.1 of Carlito syrichta. Classification (NCBI taxonomy): domain Eukaryota; kingdom Metazoa; phylum Chordata; class Mammalia; order Primates; family Tarsiidae; genus Carlito; species Carlito syrichta. Next base: position 15,065 of record NW_007246648.1, on the reverse strand, counting down.
GGCAGACAGGTGGCCTTCGTGGTGTGGGTGGCTCTGCTGCATTAGGTCACTCAGGTGGGCTGGAGGTAACTCCACCCTCAGCAGATGGCTTTTCTTCTTCTTCACAATCAGACCTCCCCATATCTATTCCTCAGCCAGCATGAGCTATAACATAGTGAAGAACATAGGTTTTCTTCTTAAAGATCAAAAATACTTAATGTTCTTTCGTTTCAAGCAACATTTGAGAAGATCTCTATTAAGTGAATCTGCAGATACACCCACATTGTTTGCCTGTTTGTTTTAATTTGAAAATGTGTTTACAAGATTCTTGAAAATAATTTTTGAACATAAAATTACATTTTGGTCACCTGACTGAAGTTGTCATTTACCATTTCATAACTACTGCTAAAAAGTCATCTGTGTTAACAGTTAACTCAAACTGTTCTTGTTTGAAAGGAATACGTCTTTTTATTTCTTCAGACTCATTTTAATTTCTTCAATTTCCTTTATTTTTATACAGATTCAATGCATTAAGTTTAGTTAATGTAAATTTCATAGTTTTCACTATCACAAAATCCAAAATCCCCTGTGTTGCTACGTCAAAGATTTGCCTCTAGATGGCAAACAAACTGCACAATAAGCTAATATCAGAAAGTAAGGGTGATCCTGTCCTATTTTAACAGAGAGCCCCTAAGGTTGGAATGAGGCCTTGTGGGACCTGGAGCGCGTGGGAGGAGCTGTCTGTGTGCCGAGTTGTAGGGAAACCTTCTCTGTGCGGTGTGCTCTGACACTGGAAGCCCAGCCTTGACCCTCCCCACTGCCCTCCTAGGTCCCATTGGTTATGGACTGAACTGTGTCGCTCAAACGTAGGTTGAAGCCAAAATTCCTAGTGAGGAAATAGGACCTATTAAGAGGTACCTGTAGTCATAAGGCTGGGGCACTGATTTGGTAAGATTAGTTCTCTGCAGAATAGAAACCAAAGAGTTATCCTTTTCCCTCTCTCTCCAACTGTCTCCCCAGACCCCTAAGCAAAAGACATGTGAAAACAAGGCGAGAAGGTAGCATTTGGAAACCAGGAAGAAGGTCTTTGTCAGATAGTGAACCCTGCTGAAATTTGATCAGCCACCAGAATTGTGAAAACAAATGTCTGTTGTTTAAGTCACACAGCCCAGTGTATTTTGGTATGGCAATATGAGAAGTCTAATACACCACCCCACCCTCTCTGAACGGGATCAGCCTTGGGAGGACACAGCTTTGCCTGCTTTCTCCCGCTGATCTGACTCTCTGGCAAGGAAGGAGAACTTAGGTTTCATCCTTGGTTTCCTTACATTCAACAGGACCGTTTCTTTGACAATGGAGTTGTTAGCCTGTTGTGGTTTCTCATCAGAATTTCATCAAACTGAATGGATGTCTTGCTTGATTTGGGGATGTTCATGTTTCTTCTGCATGTAGACACCAGAAGGATTGTTATGTGGAGCCCGTCTCCAGCCTAACTTCCCTGTGTTCAGGAGAGACAGCTGCTGTCACCAGCAGGTGTGGCTAGAGCACCCACAATTTCCTAGCCTCAAAAGCAGGTCCAGCTCTGAGCTGCTGTTGGCTTCAGCTGACCCCTAGACATGATGCCTGCCTGAAACTGGGGCCATGGGACCAGGACAGGTATCACTCAGGCCATCAGAAACTGAGCTGCCTTCATGGTGACCCACTGTGAATAGAGTCCCGGCAGATGTGTGATTATGAAAGCTGGACAGCGAGATCCCATGTTTCTTCAGTCAGGAATGAGCCTGGAATTAGGCTGTGGAGAGGTTCCACCCTGTGACCATACAGCCAGAGAGCCATGCGGGCCGCTCTGTCTGATAGGAGACCCCAGGGAAGAACGGCCCATGCTGAGCTTGGGGACAAAACTCTTGCATTAGGAGCCCAGACTCACTCCCTGTCATCTTCCCAGCTCTGTACTCCCCAGAACCTCTCTAGGACCATTCAGAATCCTCAACATGAGTGGGCCACTGCTCTGCCTAGCAGAGGATGGGGGGTGGGGCCCGAACTTTCTGATCCTCCAGCTATTTTGCAGGGAAGAGACTATTACGTGATGCACACATTGCTGGTGTTAAATGTCCATGCTCAGTTTATCAAATTTAAAGTTATCAATTATACTAATAAAGTCATCGTTTTTCCATATACATGTCATTTTGATTTATAATACAAATATATCATATATACATATATGCCTATAATGTATATCCAGCATTTTATCGATATTTCCCAAATAATGTTTACATAACATGTACACATATATATAATTCATTTAGCACCTATTCTTTTTCTTTCTAAACAGATCAGAGTCTGGCTGAGTAAAGACTTGGGTGGTGACATTTGTTAAAGCTCCATCTTTAGCCACAGAAGTATCCCAGCCATTCAGAACCAGTCAGGACAGAGTTGAGAACAGCTGGCCCCAGGAGCCCAGGTCCTAACACTCTGGTCTTTCAGACTTTCACCATGGCCATGGCTCTGGAATTGGTACAGCACCTGTGGGTGTGTGAGCAGTTTCCTTTTCTGAAGCCCCTGCCAGGTAGGTCCATGGGCAGGGCCTTTAGTTCTTCCCAGGTCCTCAGCCCCGTGGCTCAGGAAAGTAGCTGCTTATGCCACAGCCCAAGGACAGAGCTTGGCAGATCTTGGGCAGTGTGAGCCTAAACTTATCCCAGGTTTGAGGACCCTATTCCACATCTCTCCTCATTTATTGCAGTACCTGAAAGCCTGTCCTGGCCTTAAATGTTCAGGTCACATTTCCACCACTGCTCAAGTTAACATGCCACCTGGAAAACTAGAAATGTGACTTTTGTCATCCTCAGGATCTGGCTTGTATCAACCCTCACTAGATAAAGACGTGCCTAAGATCTCTCCTTTCCCTCCCACTTAATTTATACATATTGTGAGAGTTAAACATGATGAAGCATACTTCCTCTCTCTCTCTGTCTCTCTTTTTCTTCACTGTTGGGCACCAGCTCTGACCTTGCAGGAGAAGGACTGTAAGCTCCTTCTAGCCCAGGGCAGGAGCAGGGATTAGAAGCACCTGCGATTAGCTCTACAATGTGATACAAGGGGAGTAAGGAGTGAGTAGAACTTCCGGGAAGAATTTTGATCCTTTATAAATGGGAAGAAGTGTAAAGATTTGCCTGGAATTTCCTCCTGCAAGAATTATGAGAGGACATAATGATTAGAGTATCTGCAGCCCTCTTGAGACGTCAGGCACTGAACCCAAATTTAAATAGCCAAAGTAGTGCAGGTGCAAAGCAGAAACGTAGAAAAGGACTGAGGCCTTTCTGCTGTCACCAAGCTGCTGCACACACCCTAAATGTTTCAACCTTCAGACTTCCTGTCATGACTTAAGCCATGCCCATGATTTAATTATTTCTAGAATTAGTTTAATAAATCCAGAATAAATACTCAAAGGAAGAAGACTTGCTGGGCCTTAGACCTGCTCTTAAGGACAAGACGGGCATTATCACATTATGTGAAGGTTTGCAGGCGTCTGAGGCATGAAGGGCAGTAATCACAATAAGAGATGTTCTTCCCAGGCATCTTGGTCACGCTAGGTCCGTGGCTAGAGAAACCCAAATCACTGTGACATGTTTATAAATTCTGCTCTCTTCCTGTCTTCACTTCTCTTTTCACATCCTAACCACAGAACACTCCCTTATTCTCCTTAATTCCTTTCTCCTCCAAGATCATGAAGATAGAACAGTGGTTAGAAACAGTCAAAAAAAGACAGAACCTGATGGTTGTATGCATTTCCTCAGCACCAAAATGTTTTCCAGTTTCTCCATCTTCTCAGTGGTTTTAGATGGGCACATGCTGTCTCTCCAACTAGATTCCTATCAGAGGTTGCATTTGGTAGCTTTAAAAAAAAAAGCTTCCAGACAGTCTGTGCTGGATTCCAGGGAGGGAAGCAGGTGGCTGAATCTGATGCACAGCATGGACCAGGCGAAAGTGAGTCCTGAGAAAAAGCTGTGGGCATGAGAAGAAAGTAAAAAACACACCTGTGGCCACAGTTAAGAAGCCAAGAGTGAGTACCATGTATCCAGCAACAAGGGGCAAAGAAGCTGATTGATCTTTGGGGTGATGTTGGCTGGGTCTAGGTGAAGGATGACAGAGGTTTTAGCATGTTTGGAGAAATGGGGGTGGACATGTGACAAGAATCATATTTGGGAGGCGTTTGGGGTTTGGGATTATTGGATTTACTTCTGTTCATTACAAAGTGGCCAGTCAGTGTGCTGTGCACGCAGCACAATACGTGATTTATGATCTTGAGCTAAGAAGTGAGAGAGCGGAGCCAGGGAAAGAAAATAAGATTGTGCTCTTGGTTTTGTAATTATTTCTTTTACTAAGGGTTGCTCTATGCTTTCTGGTTCTCAGGAAGGAGACTTCTAGTCTCCTCAGGCTTCCTGGGTGACCAAGGTGTTGACTCTACTGCACATTTCCTTTCCCTGATCATCCCTCCTTTCTGAAAGACGGCCTAAGTGCTTCACTAGAGGCTCAACTTCGTACCCAATGACTTCAGTTTAGTGTTTTCTTTTGCCTTTGTTTGGCCATCATCTTAGCAACTTAAAAAAACAATTTTTTCATTGTTTCCTAGCTATTAAAAATGCCGTCTTAGCTAATCACGATGATCACTTTCAGAACACTTAACATACCTGCAAATTCTTGTTAAGATCTCCAAGTGCCTGTGCTCATAAAGCTGCACAAGAAGCCATGCCCTCTCCAGCACAGGTGCCAGTTCCTTTCACAGTGTTTCGTCCACTAGCTCTGCAGAATTCCTCAGAGCAGGTGTTGTTTACCCAGCATCACATGGTTAGCAATTGAGGGGTCTCAGCTTCAAACTCAGCTCCGTGCGATCTTAAATATGTTCCTTTCTCACAACCATGCTCATTCCATAGAAGACCCACAAGGCTATAAAATCAGAGACAAAGCTGGGAGAATGATGTGAAACTGCTGCCTTCACCCTTCACCATGCTGTCTGTAAACTGAAAGATGGCTTTTTCTGCAGTTTTGCCTACAAAGCACAACTTCTTCGAAGCCTTTAGAGACACTAAATGCTATTCTTTCTGCTTTTCATTAGGACACGTCTTACATTGTTCTACTTCTCGATCTTCCCTGCCATCCTCATTTCCCTGACTCAGTCCTTCCCTCTCAGATGTGTCCTGTAAATCTAACTTGCCCTTCTAATGTGAGAACAAAGGGAAAAAAAATATCCTAACTCCCTTGTTTTATGAGAGCTGACCCCTGGGCTCTCAGATACCAAGATAGTACAAAAGCTCAAAATATTGCCAACCTAAAATAATTCTGATGCTTGCTCTCCCTAAGAGAAATATGTTCTCTGTCCCTTATCAGAATTGACAAGAAAATAACAAGGTGGAACTGATGGAAAACACATACTAAAGGCGATCTTTCATAATCTACTTGTTCACCTTTCTAATGCAACATATAAATAGGTTGGTAGAAGATTTTATGGTGGGAAAATGTACGAGAAACCCTGTAGTGTATGAGGGGAGACCCCCAAAAAACTGGAACTATCTTTAGGAGGGCAGAACTGTTCAGTATACTTGGAACTTGTTCCTCCATATCAAATGGGCAACTGAAAGTTTTTTTTTTTTTGGTGAGAAAGTAGGATTTACTGAGATGACTGCAAAGCTCCCACAGTGGGAGGGGACCCGAGGGGGTTGCCCTTAATCGACGTTTTTACCTGGAAGTTTTGAGAAGGTTGAGTCACAATTTGTGGAAGAAATGTCCAAGTTGAGGCAAACAGGCAACTGGTTCTTCCGCCATGACAATGTACGTGCCCACATGACGCTGAGTGTTCAGCAGGTTTTGATGATAAACTACATGACCCCATGCCCCATCCTCCCTATTCACCCATTTCACCCTGAGCGATAGTCTTTTTTTTTTCGTTTCCACAGATAAAAAACTGACTGAAAGGGAAATGATATAGAGTAGGTAACCAAAAAATGACAGAAGCATTAAAAGGCATCAAAATTGATGAGCTCAAAAACTGTTCTGAGCAGTGGAAAGTGCATCTCGGTAGCTGTATTAAATCAAACAGAGACAACTTTGAAGGGAACTGAAATTTAAACATGTAAGAATAAATACACATTTTTTAATACATAAATTCTGAGATTTTGGGGTCTCCTCTTGAATAGAGAGGTATCGGCTAGTTTAATTATTGGCAATTTCCAGCTGCAGATGACATCTGATTAGTCATATTTTACACAGCATTTTTATTCTAAGATACTCAGAAGTGCATAAAAGAGAGAAAGAAAAGAGGATAGCTACATACACAGGGAGATAAAAGACGTTCCTTCCCATTGCCTTCATTTCATATTGTTGCTATAACAAATCACCAAGACCTTATTGGCTTCGCATAACCTGCTTTTATTATCTTATAATACTGAAGGCAAGAAGTTTCACTGAACTAAAGTCAAGGAGTCAGCAGGGCTGTTTCCCTTCTGGTTGCTCAGAGAGAGATAATTCAATTCTCTGCTTTCCATCTTTAAGATACCCCCACGTTTCTGGCTGCATGGCTCCTTCTTCCATCACTCCATCATCCATTTCCACTGTCCCAGCTCTTCTCTCACTGGGACACTCCTCCTGCCCTATTATAAGGACCCCTGTGGTTAAAATGGTCTCAAGCATTCAGAATAATCCTCTGACCGCAAAGTTCTTAGCTAAGTCACATCAACCAAGTTCCTTATGACATTTAAAGTAACATTCATAGGCTCCGGATATTATGACATGGATGTCTTTAGAGGGGGCCATTGTTCATCCCACTAAGGACTCTCATCATCACAACTGTCTTCCCCTAAAGCAGAATAAAATATCACAAGGCAGACTTATGAGGGAAGAGAGGTGGAAGAAACCTGAGTCCTGGGGACCCTCTGCTCTGTAGATTTTAAGGTCTAGCAAATTTTCATTCAGTGTTCTTATACTGATGCTCTAATGTGGACTTCATGGTGTTTAGATATTTGTGGAGGCTACTTTGATTTTGTGACATAGGAAAAAAAGAATTACTGGCAAACCTAATCTGAGATTGGCTTAGAGAGATGAAATTTTTTTGTTTAATTTTCTGATAATTTTTAAGCATCAAAAATGAAGTGTTACTCACAGGTTCTTCTCCTTGCCCCCTGAAAAGTCAAAAACATATGAGGTAAGGTGTGGTGGAAACAAAGTAGCAATGCCAGCAATTGAGAAGGCCAGACTCATGCCTCTAAGAAACTATCTCTACTTCATCCTACACGTAGGGGTTTAAATAGGACAAATGAGTATGGCAAGCATACAGAATGGGTGTAGGGTGCAGATCTGCATGTCTCCTTCCGCTATTGGGTTATTTTCCATCTGAGGTGTTGGCTGGCACCATCTTAATCACAGTCGAGTGATAAATTAACAACCTTGAAATAATCTCTAGATGGGAAAGAATTTCGTGGCTGGGTCTTTATGTCTGGTTTGTTTCAGGATAATCTCTGGAATTTCTAAACAAGCATATAGCTAGATAACTGTGTATTGTACAAGGGAGTGTCTCATGGGAAAAGGGACAAAAGAAACTCCTAGGGCATGCTTCAAGGCTACATTTTTAGGAGTAAGAAAGAAGAAACAAGAAAGAAAACCAAAAGCTTTAAAACAAATTTTAAGGATAAGATTCTCAGTTACAGTGGCAAGAATTCACACCAGGGATATGCTTCATGGATGAAAATTTGTCTGTAGTCTTAGGTTGAGTAGCCCAGCACAAAGGATTTCTGTCAGGCAGCATATTTATAAACCACTTGAAACATTGGGAGGAAATGAGAAAAGTGACACAGGGAAGAGAGACAGTGAAAGGCTCCTCAGTAAGGAGCTATTGCTTGAGGGGGATAGATTTCAAGCCCAGGTGAGAACACAGAAAAATGCCCCTGGGTTATTCCATCTGAGAGATGAGGGAGCTGGAGTGTGTATACACCTCTATCATCACTGACTGAGGGGTGTCTGAGGGGATGCTCATCTGTGTCCTGTGCTCTGCCACCTGTGTGGATAGACCTGCCTTCCCAGCTTCAGAGAGGACCGGAGGGGAGATATGGCCATGGGAGTCAGCAGAAGTGTAAAGGAAAGGCCCAGGTTAGCAACAGTGACTGCTACATTCATACACACACACACACACACTGCTACATTCATACACACACACACAACTTATCTCAATCCAGAGCTGCCCATCTCTGAACCCAAAACCCGGCAGGCTGTCTGCTGTGAAGTTCTCTTGAAACTCGGGATCTGGAAGAGAAGCAAGGCCATGCCCCCATGGTCTGACACTTCATCGTCATACACCAGTAAAACTCCCTGGAATCTCTGGACTACAGTCTGCAGATGCTGACACAGCTGGTTCCACAAGTTCTGGTGCTGAATCAGGCTGGGATGCCCTGGGCAAAGATAGAGATAGGATGTATACAGGTTCAAATCTATGTCCAAGTTTTTTCCAGATTCAATATTTTTTTATATATACATGGGCAGTGGCATGGCAGGAGATTGAAACTTTCTCTCCTGAGTGTGCAGACAGGGAAACTGGCATCTGTATCAGGATGATGTCCCCACTCACAGCAAAAGACTAAAAGAGGAAAGTGGCATTGATGTTGCATGGCAGGGAAATCCAATGAGCAGTAGTTCCCCTTACTTAGGAGGGTTCAGTGACTTGGCCTTTTTCCAGGCCACACCCTCACCTGCTCTCCAGAAAGCCAGGCTCTAGGGGAGCAGTGCCCAAGCACCCAGAAACATGATGGTGGGGAGTCCAGCTCAGCGCATTATTCAGGGGAAGTGATCTTGATCTTCGTCTTTGGAGGCAGTTGGTCACTGGAGCCTAGATCTATCCAGAGTTTCAAGTTTCTCTCAATCCAGGATCCTACAGTTGGAGGAATAAGCAGAGACGTGTTAAAGTAATGAAATCTGGCATCACTGTTCTTTCCTTCATGCTGAAGAACTGTGTTAAATAATACCCAGTGGCAGAATATGGGAATAGAATATGGGGCCCATAAACCAAGAACAAGGTACAGCCCATTTAGTCCCTGGATATTAAAAAAAAAAGTAGCTCTCCAATGGTGGATCTGTGACTAATGGTCTCATGGAGAAATCATGGTATCATCTTTGTGCATTTGATGTGAAATGCTTTACCTTATATGAGTAATAACATGGCTTAAAGTCTTTACTAAATGCTTTTTAATATATTGAACGTGTTCCTGAGAATTTTTTTTCCATTTCAGAAAAGGAAACAATGTCATACTCACAGAGATGTTGCTAGTGCAGCACATATGATTTTTACTCCCACCAAGTTTATTTGAGTTGCTTAAAGACCTGACAGCAAGCCTTGCCCCAATTTTATTATGCATCCCCTCAAACAAGGACATTCTCCTACATAATGAAAACACAACCATAGAATACATTACTCCATCTAGTCCTTAGGTTCAATTTACACTTGCCAATTATTACCTAAATATCTTTTGTAACAATAGGTCCTCTAGAGAGAAATGCATTCTCTGCAGGCAAATTTGTGCTGCCATGGTCTTACATGGGACACTGCCCTGTGCTGAGTTACTGAGATGACCCAGTCCTGCAGCTGTGCCCAGTCTGCCCCACTGCCTGATGATTCACAGGTTTCCAGAGCACAGCCCACTGCCCTGAAGACTTATTAATAGGGTGGTGACATGCTGTGCAGGAGTCAGTTCCAGTCAGAGCACAGCATGGACCTAAGGGCCCCACTCAGCTCCAGGGTCTCCTGCTGCTCTGGTTCCCAGCAAAGGAAGGAGAGCACTAGGAACTGACTCAGTCGGTGTGCTCAGTACCGCCTGGCTCTTCAGGGAAGTTTTCTTATAACACAATTGTGTGAGTATTTGTTTTCATGCTTTCAATCTCAGGAGCGAATTGTGACATCCAGATGACCCAATCTCCAACCTCCCTGTCTGCATCTCTAAGGAGACAGAGTCACCATCACTTGAAGGGCAAGTCAGAGTATTAGCAATGCATTATGTTGGTAACAGCAGAAACCAGGGAAAGCCCCTGAGTTCCTGATCTATCGTGCAACCAGACTGCACTCAGGGGTCCCATCACGGTTAGTGGCAGTGGACCCAGGACAGATTTCACTCTCACTATCAGCAGCCTGCAGCCTGAAGATGTTGCAACATATGACTGTCTACAGGATTACAGGACTCTTCCCACAGTGTTTCAAGTCATAACAAAAATCACTGAGATATGTGAGGCTGGGCTGCCCGAGATGCTTCTTCTGGAACCTCCTTCTGCCGTGTCAGGTTTTGAATGTCATTGGTAGATTTTGTTAGAAGGATCCATGAAAGCTCCTGTGCACCCTCTCTCTCCCACTTCTCAGCTTCAGCAGCACAGACATAACGATGCTTCTCCAGATTTAAGAAATCAAACTACTAGTCCATTTGACAAATCTGTGTTATGGGATCATTGAAGTTCATAAAGCAAGAGAGAAGCCATTCCAGGTTTTCAAAGCAGGAATTGTGATTAATTCAGAGAAGGTGAATATAACTGCAACTTTTCAAAGCCTAGGTTATGTTAATCTCTTAACCCAGGGGATTATCTGGTGTTTCAGAAACCAGAGTGCACCTGCCCCTGAAAGTAACGACTGCTTAACCATGTGGTCCTCATATCTGTCTGGGAAGCCCAGGGATGGAGGTGCTGATGCTCTCGGGTGATGTAGTACCTCTCCAGGTAATCCTCGAGTCCTCCCTTTAGTCTATGTGTCTCCCTGCCAATGAATACTTAATCATCTCCTAAATTCCAAATTTCACAGGAGGGCCTCCTCATTTAACAACTATACAGGAATCCAGAGAAGGAATATGGGTTTGGAAAAATATGCTTCCACAAGTGAATGTGATGATGGAGAATTAACAGCTGACAGCCCGCTATGGTCACTTTTTCCACAAGGCTCAGCATTTTGTCAGCATTAACCCCAGAATACAACTGAATATATTGTCAAGGATTACCAGCAAGTCTGAATTGTATCATGAAAACTTCACTAGGTCATAGAAAACAACCACCACCACCACCACAACCACCAAGGAAATTGTGTAAAATATATAACAATCATTTGACAAACAGTTTTCTTGTTCAAAAGACAACAAAAAGTAAATATCAATATACCAATTTTTCCTTAATGAGAAGAACGTTTATCCAGAAGCCAGCAGCACCTTCACTGTTAGCTAAAAGCATGATACATACACTAAATAGAGACCCATCTTACATTTGCAGGATGGGAATCTTCATTTAACAAGGTAATAGATGATCTATAGAATGTTTAAGAAGCTATGTCTTAGGTGATATTTATTCTAGCTAAAGGGATTTCTTTTTTCCCCCAGTGAAGCTATTAAAGAAAATTTTAATTGAAAGTCACATGTTCAAAACACATTCAGCTTTATTTTCTATTCAATTCAACATATTTGTAAACATTTTGAGTATTCTAAAGTTTGGTAAATATAATTATCTGTCTGTCAAAATAACTTGATTTTTAAATAGTAAAGGTTTTTTTTAGAAAATTTAGTAATTTCCAAGGCAAAAGAATACACTAAAATTGTATGTAACCGTGTTAGAGATTATTGGACCTCATTCCCCAATTTAGCTTGGATTGGGGAGTTTGTTCATTCCTGCAACTCGCCATTAAAATGCAGCACCTACGGAGTCCCTGCCCTTTAGCCTCGGCCTCAGATAATGCAGTCTATGGACTGGAGACAAGCTCAGTGCCCTGTAGCACAACCATCCAGCCAAGCCCTGCGGTGATCAGCCAGATAATTGTTAACATGAACATCCAGGAACATGAAAATAAACACTTAGTGTAATAAGACACTAAGTTTTAAGTAGCTAATTACCAGTCATTATTGTAAAAAAAAACTGACTAATACGGAATTTACACAATCACCCTTAAAGATTGATACATCTCATTAAAATTGATGGCATCAATATAAATATTCATCATTCTATTTATGAAGATACAAAGACAAAAATTTTAAAGAAACTGAAACCCAACAATATGCCACTAAAACACTGAAATTTGCCTTATTTATGTAATATATACACGTATAAGTGTAACATACATATTGATGCTTGAATATTTTTTAAAAAGTTGACTACAGACACATCATATATGTACACACATGCATATATATATATATGAACACTCAAATATGCATAAATTTTTATATAAATTAAACCTATTAACATAATTCCAGTTACCCCCTATCAGAAACTTGGTGTCTAGGACCAAATATTGTTCCTTCTCTGGCTCTAGAATTTTTCGTTGTAATCTTTATTTCTAAAACCCTCCCCAAAATGATGTGCACATCTTAAAACATTTTTCTAACTCAGAGGAGGTAGGAATGGTATGGATCTTTTGCCTAATGTGAAGCATTGCATCCTATGGAAGTCCCCATTATGTATATGTCCACAATGATGCTATGTTGCATGGAATTATCAGACCTGAATGCTGGCCTAATGCCACATTACTGCCATCGTCAAGGAATCCCTGGAATACTAGAAATCACGATAGTGGGTAAACACCAAAGTTACATTGTTGGCCACTTGGCAAAGAGACTGGAAATTCAATAACATTGGCTATTGGTGTAGAGTGATCATCAGGCCTCATAGAAAACTCAACTATGAAACAATCCTATGGTTAAAAACAAAATTGGTTTAGAGAGCTGTGACCAGACCTTTGACAATGGACCAAGAGCAAAAACAAACGCTTCTCAAGTGACCATTCATCTAAATTCCACTACTGAGCAGGGGCTCTAATAATTGGTACAATCTAACACATGCACCAGTTGCCTTTCCCAGGGAAGCTCATGAACCACTATCATGGAAGTCCATGCATGACCTCAACAATATGAATTTCATCAATAAGCCTCACATGGCTACTGGCACATCTGAGCATCCACCCTGTTCAAGAGAATGATCCCTCCTGAGTCCCTAACATTGTTTCACACATCAGGGATCAGCCCTACAACTGGTGTCAAGTGATCACAGCAGAATGTAGAAGGCACTGGTTGTATTTCTGTATAGGTATTTGTATTTGTCTTTCTTGTCAGGCATGTTGCTGCCAGAAACATCACTGATAGTCTTTCTGAGGGTCTATAAATCCTTAAGTAATACAGCAGCAACAAAGTAATTTAATTACAGCAAATAGAAGAGGAGCGAAGTAAAGTGTGTATGCTCATGATCTTGTCATGTGCACAACCCCAGCAGTCCTTATGGAATGGGGAAACCCCATTATTACTTAGACAAAGCAGACACACAAACGTTTGTGATGTTGAATTACTATCCCACCGAATGTGGTGGAGGCCCTGAAAAACTGTGTATGGTTCTTTAAATCCATAAACAGAATATTTTTTCCCCTGAGAAATAAAGGATAAACCCATCACTATTTATTTTATCTACTGAGAAGACTGAAATTTTATTTCTATTCACTCAGGTCTACGGTTTTTCTTCCTGACAGTTCTTAATCTAACGGGATGACAGGGCAATTGCTTCATTAAAGTAGAAAAAATGATGAACATGTGTCCATTTAGTTCTCATATGATATAGATAAACCATCCACAAAGAATGTTTTGGTGGGAGATGTGGTTATAGATTCTGATAATCAAGGGAAATAGAAGTCCTTGTACAGATTTTAGAGTGGAAGTAGAAAATATGTACAATTTATAAAAATCTTCAGGATTGTTTCTATATACTGCCACTTTCACCAGTAATAATTAGGAGAAATGTCAGCAGACTTCAGAATGAAGTTCTGGGTAATACAAGTCAAGCATCACATGCACTTGGAAACCTAGAGAGACAAAGGGGAGAGGAACTACAAATTGAGATAAGAAGACCAGCTATGGCCTCTTAATCAGCTTTTGAGAGTTGAGAATCAGAGGAGTTAGTCCATTAATTTCTCTTAGAAGCAGTTAGTTATGGGAGAAGCCATTACAACTGGAAAAATAAAATGTGTATGTATTATCATGAATTAGGCAGATTAAAAGCTTTGGAAAAAATGTGAGGAGCAGGCTCAGGAAATTAGCCTATATCAGATTCTCCTGTGTTTCTATAGTCATAAAAATCCACCTATAGTGACAGAAAGCTGATGGAACTCTCAAAAGAGAAATAGAAACTATGAAAAGGACCAAATGGGAATTCTAAAGATAAGAAGTACAAAAACACAACTGAAAATACACTAGATAGGTCAAGAGCATTTAAGTTGGTAGGAGAATCTGTGAACTGAAAGACTGTTCAATCAAAATTATCTAATCAAAAGAAATGATAAAAAAAAGAAAATAACAAGACCTCAGATGTTTAAAAGTCAATGTGTACAATTCCAACAGGTGTGTAATGAAAATCAATGGAGAAAAAACGGAGAAAGTGGCCAAAAAAGGGGGAAAAATTGAAAAATAATGGCAAAAGCTTTTAAAAAGTAATGAAATGCATTAATCTAAAGATAAAAGAAATCAATTAAATTTATTCATGGTAAACATGATGGTCTTCATAACTACGCATATTACAGAAAAATGTGGAACCAAGGAAAAGAAGGCAAATCTCAAATATATCGAGAAAAAACTGGCTTATTCTTTACAGGGAAACAATAATAAAGCCACTCACTCACTTTTCATCATGACCAGTGGAGTCGAGAAGACAGCATAATGGCATATGTAAATGCTAGAATTAAAACAACAAAACAAAAAAACACTCAACCGAGGATGCAGTGCCCCGTAAAACTATGCTTCAAAAACGAAGGCACAGTGAACAGATACAGAGTTGCAGAGAAGACTTGTTGAGGATCCAACATCCTATACGGGAGGGGCCAGAAAAGAGAGGGTAGGGACAGGTGACAGGACAGGTAGGCGCCTAGCACAGGGACCGGGGCACTGTTGAAAGAATGTTAAGTGCAAAGCAGGAATGAGAGGTAGAGAGAGAGAAACAAAGGAAAGACAGGAGGGAGAAGAGAGAGGAGACAGAATTAATGGTGGAAGAAGAGAAGCCTGGGAGCTGGAGGAGCGGCAGAAACAGGGGAACGGGACGGTCCAAGGAGGGAG
>NW_007246647.1:177166-182845 GCF_000164805.1 Carlito syrichta | reverse complement strand
AGGTCTCTGATCCATTTAGAGTTAATTTTTGTGTATGGGGATAGATAGGGATCTTGTTTATCGCAGCATTGTTCACAATAGCAAGGACTTGGAACCAACCATGCAGTCCATCAAAAGTGGACTGGATTGAAAAAATGTGATACGTTACAGGATGGAATACTACACAGCCAGATAAAAAAGAACAAAATCATGAATTTTGCAGCAACCTGGATGGAACTAGAGTCTATAATACTAAGTGATCTCTCACAGAAACAAAGATCTGAGTATCACATGTTCTCACACATATAGTGGACCTTGAACATCTATTGTAATACTATAAGAAAAGGATTGACAGTGTTGGGAAACTATGTTAGTGAATATCTGTCTGAGGATGGGGAGACACCCCTTATTGACAAGGGTACCTGAACAAAGCATATTTGTATACCTAACCCTTAACTGTACTCTACAATATTAAAATAAAAAATATTGATTTAAAAAAAATAAATAAAATATTTGTAAGTATTACAATGAAAAAAAAATGACCCTCAATTGCATAAACTGGAGCTTTAAGAATTTTATTTTATTATTATAATATATATTGGAGTGCTTTTATTGATGAACTTACAATGAAATCTGCCTGCTTGGGTTTTCCCATTTTATTCCTTCCTGCTAAAGTCATCCAGGATATCCTCTTTCTATTCTCTTATTCTATCCTCTTTCTATTTATCATTCAACTTTGTTTCTATTCCTCACAGAATTTCTATCTAAATCCCACACATTCTTTAAAGCCCTGTGTTTTATCTTCTCTATAAAGTTATTCTAAGCCAATCTGGGTCAAATTCTTATCATTTGCTACACACTTGCTCAGGAACAATCTTGCTGTCTTTATAGTTATTTCACCCTTTTATCATTTGTTTGTTTATGCATTTATTCTTCATTTTCCAACAGGATTTGAGAAAACACAAGTATAATGAAAAAGAATCCACTGTGAATTGTAAGTAATGTGGTAGGTGTGCTTGTGTGTATATTTTTTCACATATAATGTTTATGAACACACCCAGAAGACATTATTTTCTGACTTTTGAGAGAGATAACTGAAGGAAGAAATGATTGATGTTAAATATCTAGTAACTGACAGATCTAACCTTGAAACTTAGTACTGTGCAACTCCAAAATGTATGCTTCTTCTACTACTACATACCTCATTTTCCCTTTACCACAAATTTTTTAAGCAGTGGGTGGGGAAAACCACATATTAAGAGTTAGAAAAACAACAGGGAAGTTAGTTATAAACAAATTAAATTAAAAGCCTATTTTTAAAAATCTTGATTGAGTTGGATTATAGAAATTGAGTGCCAAATTTAGCATTGAGTTTCCTGTAAGCCTAAGCAAGGAGAGAAAGTGATGTGCATCTGTCTTTTGGTATCTAGTAGAAGAAATTCTAGCTAGATATACGTTATTCTGGATCCTACTTCTGAGGCAGACTTGCCACAAAGATTCCTGAGAAGTACATTAGAAGACATTGCTAGTAGCACTTTGATCAAGAGTGCAAAAAGTATCTGGAGTTTTTTGTTTGTTTGTTTTTTGTTGTTTTTTAATAGTAGCATCACTCTGGATAAACACCGAGAAAGCAGTGTTAAATCATAATTCCACAAAGACAATTATTTAGGAGTCCCAAGGAATATGGTTCAAGGATTTTACTGCCTGCTGATCTGATTAAATGTGAAAAATTTTAAGGTTTTTATTGTCTGCATGTTCTTTTTATTCTTATATTTATTATTATTATTATTTTAAAGATGTAGGGTACAATTCAGGATTAGGTACATGAGTGGCCATCATACAGGTAAAGTTTGGTCCCCACTTCACCTGGTTTGAGATTACATACCTTTATTGATGTTATTGCTCCCCCCCCCCGGTAGTTTCCTGCTATTGCCAATCTTTTCTTAGAGTATTATGATAAATGTTCAGGGTCCACTTATGAGTAAGAACATGTGATACTCAGGTCTTTGTTTCTGTGAAGATCACTGAGTATGATAGACTCTAAATCCATCCAAGATGTTATGATATCCTTAATTTTGTCCTTCTTTATAGCTGTGTAATATTTCATTGTGTATATGTACCACATTTTAAAAATCCAGTACACTTTCAATGGGCAATAGGGTTGGTTCCATGTTTTTGCTATTGTAATAATGCTGCAATAAACATGTGTGTGCAGTTGTCTTTTTATTAAAATGATTTGAGTTCCTCCAGGTGTATTCCCAGATGGAAATTGCTGGGTCATATGGAAGGTCAATTTTTAGATCTTTTAAGACTTGCCACACCATTTTTCACAAAGGTTGTACTAGTTTATACTCCTACCTACGGTGTGAAAGCATTCCCTATTCCCCATATCCTCTCTAGCATCTGTTGTTTTTTGAGTTATTGATGATGGCCTTTCTGACTGGAGTAAGGTAGTATCTCAGTGTGGTTTTAATTTGTATTTCTTTGATGATTAGTGCGGCTGAGCATTTTTTCATATGTTTGTTGGATGCTCGTATGTCTTCTTCTGAGAAGTGTTTATTTATCTTTTGCCCACTTTTTTTTTTTTTTTTTTTTTTTACTGAGTTGGAGTCTCACTCTGTCACCCAGACTGGAGTGCAGTGGCCGCTCTCGGCCACCGCAGCCTCGACCTGCTGGGCTCCTGCGATCCTTCCGCCTCAGCCTTCCAAGTAGCTGGAACTACAGGCACGCGCTACCATGCCCAACTGATTTTTTGATTTATTGTAGAGATGAGGTCTCGCTGTCCAGGCGGGTCTTGAACCCGCGGGCTCAGGCAATCCACTCACCTCCGCCTCCCAAAGATGCGGGATTACAGGCTGAGCCACCAAGCCCGGCTTTGCCCACTTTTTAATAGGACTGTTTGTTTTTTTCCTTTTGACACATTTGAGTTCCTTGTAGATCCTGGATGTTAGGCCTTTGTCACATATACTGTTGGCAAATATTTTTTCCCATTTTGTGGACAGACTCCCCGCTCTCTTGATGGTTTCTTTTGCTTTGCAGAAGTTTTTCAGTTTGATGAGGTCCCACTCTCTTTTCTCTAATGGCATAAACATCTGGAATTTTTGATCAGGAATTGGTTGCCTATTCCAATTTCTGTAAGGGTGCCTACTGTGTTTTTTAAGATTCTTATAGCTTGAGGTTTTATAGCATGTTCTTAATTATTTTTCTTGAGATGGTAATGGTTTTGTTTCATTTTTACATAAATAATGAAATGCATATTTCTGAATTTTTAGTATGAGAAAATTTGTAAATTGTTGTATAGTTATATAAGTATATGATTATTTTGCAAAAAATTGGTTATAAGATTTAGTGACCTATACTTGTAAAGATCTGGAAACTGTAAGAGAAGTTATACAATATAAAAAATATATAGCTTTGAGGATTTGGGGGATTAGGGAGTGGTCAATGAAGTATTCCCAGAGGAGGTAACATTTGAGCTTATAATGATCTAACAGTTAAAAGAAACCAAGAGTAGTAAGTTCTACTCTGGAGGTAGTTTCAAAGAATAGAGATAATTCAAAAGATAAAGTGACCAACTCTCTGAGTCACAGTAAAGGTGACATTTGAAATAAATATTGAAGGGTAAGTTTTCCCAGAAGGCAGGGGAAGGATTTTTCTGAGAAAAGGAAACTGCATCTGCAATGGCACGGAAGCATGAAACGTGAAAAAGCAAATGCATACTAGGTGATTTTAAGTTGCTTTATGTGGCCAGAGCCAGTCCATGTAGGAAAGGGGCCAAAAATCAGGCTAGAGGTCTACAGAGTCAAATGATGAAAGATCTCATATGAAATTCCAAGGAGTCCTAGTTTTGTTCTGGACAGTATGAGGCTTGTGTTTTAGCAAAACACTGCTTATCACTGATTGTGAATAGTGGCCGAAGAGGTTAGAAACTGGAATCAAGGAAGAATAGTAAAGAAACTGCTGTGATCATCGAGGCAAGAGATTATGAACTAGAACTGAAGAATTGGTGAGAGTAATATTGAGAAGAGAAGGTGGGATTAAAAGATATTTAGGGAATAAAATCCATTGTATTTGATAGCTGTGTGACAACTCTAAAAGTGCTACGACCCACTTCTGTCTTGGGGTCAGAGTATTCCAATAATTCACATAATTTTTGACTCATGATAAGAGCCAAATGGCCCATTGTTAAATGAATAAACATGTCTGACTTTGGTGACTGGGGAAATAGCAATATTGCAGTCAAAGACTCAACTAATGATCCAGGTTTGAGAACACTAGCTGATATGCATAAAAATTCTCTAGGATTAGGATATATTAATCTAATTATTGTAATAATGGAACATTTACTGAGCTCCCACAATGTACTAAGCACTACACATATAGTATTGCAATTAATGGTCATGAGTTATAATCATAATGGTCCTACCAGAATTCCTTCATCAGGAATGAATGATTACTATAATAACTATTTTAGGAATGAAGAAGCTCAGGCACTAAAAAATTAATAAAATCAATGAATGTCACAAAGTCAGTGAGTAGCGGAACCAGATTTTGGACCCAGATCAGTGTTATTCAACTGCACTTAACCATGATGCTTAACGATGGAGAGAGACAACTTGCTTAAGGTCATATAGTAAGCAAGGGTTTCATAGGAGTCATCGCTTTCTCTTATATCACATGTCTTGATTGAGAAGGCTTAGTTCAATTCTGGTGATACCTTCCTATGGAACTCAGACTGTAGATATGTGGAAGCCATTAAGGAAGAAATACAAAAGAGTACAATTTACTGGGCAGATACCAGCAGGTACTATGCTTTTGTTAAGTCTCCAGTCAAGGAATTGCCTAGTGCACTGACTTTACTACTAAAGATGGGAAGGTATTAAAAGAAGAAGACGAGAAAATGAGTTAGAATTTCTTAGGTAGTACCAGAACACACACACAAAAACATTATTTTAGCATTTCCCCAATTGACTGAATACCGAAGAACTTAACAACTGAAAAATATATTAGTAAACAAGGATCTTCAGAGTATTGGCATTTTTCACACTCCTGGCCAGTTGCTGAGATATTAAGGATGAATGGTGGCTTCATAAGCGATCATGATTGTACATGAAAACCAAGTTTCTACATCAATAGAGACGAAGGTTATTTGAGAGGTATGGTCTGAGAGACCTTAGAAAAATTCATCCTTTAAATATCTCTGTCATTGTCAAGCAATATAAAGGTGCATTGACAGAGAAAATTCATGGATCAATAACAACTCAGGGGTGATATTATCCAGAATCAAATTTTACCTATAGCTTTTCTTCCTGCCTCTTCTTGAGGATTTTAGGGATGTAATTCCTTTGAGGAGTCCCATTATTTGCTGGATAGTTTTTGATTGTAGAATCAATCAGGGTTGATCATGGGCTGTTAAACAGAAATTTCAGTTCTTTTTTATGTGCAGACCCTTCATCCACAAAAAATGATCCCTCGCATATTGGAGGACAGTTCTTCATTCTTTTCCCTACAAGGCTTCAGAATGAAGAGCTGTAGTCACCAATTTGACAATAATGCAGATAAAAATAGCTCTTATTTATTGAGCATGTTAGATCTGGTTCTAGATTTTTTGTTGTTGTTGTTTTGTTTTGAGTTGGAGTTTCACTCTGTCGCCCAGACTGGAGTGCAGTGGCCGCTCCCGGCCACCACAGTCTCGACCTG
>NW_007246647.1:173535-177146 GCF_000164805.1 Carlito syrichta | reverse complement strand
CCTCAGCCTTCCAAGTAGCCGGAATTACAGGCATGCACTACCATGCCCGGCTGATGTTTTCATTTTTTGTAGAGATGAGGTCTCGCTGCCCAGGCAGGTCTCAAACCTGTGGGCTCAGGCAATCCACTCACCTCAACCTCCCAAAGGCGTGGGATTGCAGGTTGAGCCACTGAGCCCGGCTTCTAGATGATTTTTATGCCTAGTATTTTATTTAAACTTAATTGCAACCTAGAAAGGGAAGTAATAATTTTTTTTTTTTATTAGAGATGAGGGTATTAGCTGGGCTCGGTGGCTCAGCCTGTAATCCCAGCGCTTTGGGAGGCTGAGGTGAGTGGATTGCCTGAGCCCGCGGGCTTGAGACCCGCCTGGGCAGGTGAGACCTCATCTCTACAATAAATCAAAAAATTGACCGGGCGTGGTAGCACGTGCCTGTAGTTCCAGCTACTTGGAAGGCTGAGGCGGAAGGATTGCCGGAACCCAGCAGGTCGGAGGCTGCGGTGGCCGGGAGCAGCCACTGCACTCCAGTCTGGGCAACAGAGTGAGACTCCAACTTAAAAAAAAAAAAAATGAGGGTATTGAGTATCAGTGAGGTATTAAAATGTACCTGGTTGCTCAGTGAGTAAACAATGGCTTTAGAATTTGAATTCAGATAGGTCTGATTCCAGATATTAAACTTTTTTTGATATTCCAAACTGTCTCATCAGTGTAACCTGCTTGGCTTTATTCAGGTTTTAATTGCTTCCTTTACAAACAGTTATATATGTAGAAATGGAAGTTCAGTTATGGAGAAAAATATATTTACTCCTAAGAAAGTTTCATATCATATTTATATGACTTGATTCATTTTCTAGGAAAAGTGATAATCAGACATCTGACCAATGACATTTTTAAGAATATTATTTTGTGATGATGTTAAGAAAATAAATATCAAAATAATCTATGCAGGTAAGGTTAAAAATATCTTCTCTAGTTCACTGCTCATGGAAATAAAAATTAGATACAGTTTGTTGAAATCTAATTCGGCACTAGGCATCAAAAGTGATAATGTTCTATGTATGTTTTAATAACACAGTACACTCATTCTTCCATTCAGATATTCTAATGATATTTATTGAGCATCTACCATATGCAGGTACATATTTATCAAGCTACTTAGGACATGGTGATGGAGGATTTATGAAGTTTCAGTTTTAGTGTGGAGAGACAGAAAAATATATTAGTGATTTAATAAAAGGTTGTATTCCATGATGAAAAACAAAGCAGGACACTGACAGATAGGAAAGGGAGAAAAAGAGTTGGAGGACTACTTTAGAGTAAAGTGAGAGAGGGGCTTCTCTGAATATCTGCATAAATATAAAAATCTGAATGAAGAGTTTTCTGGAGAAGGAAAAGCTATCTTGTCAGCATAGTGAATTTTTCAGTGATTTCTTTCCTTGTTGTTTATTTGACTTTTAAATGTATTTAGAATGAGACTGTTTTATTTTTTATTTAAAAAGTCAGTTATGTTTGAAAAGTAAACCTATCCTTATTTGACTGCATTTCTGCACAGCAGGGTCCACTGACTTTCCAATTAAAATGTATCCTGAGAATACAGTTCAGTTGGATATTCTGTGAGAACTTTACAAATACTACTGATAGATTTACAGTGTAGCCCAAACTGAGGTTAACACTGGGATTCATACTTGTTTGAAGAACTGGCTGAGTGCATGTTTATTTATATGTGCAATTTTTTACATTTCACACTAGTTGGATAAAATGTGATGGGCAAGGCTGCAGAGGTGGTGAGAACAACTGGGTGCCTATGACATGTCTGGCATGGCCCTGGGGCTGAGGTTGGAACTATTCATACAAGGGTCTCTGTGGGGCACAAAAGTACCGAGAGGGCATCCTTGATGTTCAGGAGTAGAAACATGGCATTGAATGGGTACAAATAATCCCCTGCTCACTCTGGGAGAGCATACAGTTAAACTTTGATATTTTGAAGATGTCTGGGAAAGCAGAACATCAGGAAGTACCAGTTCTGGGAACATCCTGAAAAGGTAGCATCCATGGAAGTGTTGAGAGTCTTTCTCCAAGTGGATTCATCACCATCTAACATGAAAATGGGGTAATTGGGGAGGTCAGTCATGGTGGATACCATAATGTACCAGGAGTGGATGGGCTTAATGTCAACCTATGTATGACATATGTAGTCTTCAAAGAGTTAATAAGTTGAGGTTTGAAGCTGGGATCCTTTGAAATTGACAAAAAATATGAGTGATCATCATTAATGTGACACATATGCAAAAGACAGTATAATGTGATGGAGTTGAGGTTGCAATAGAACAAAGAGTCTCAGATCTCAGATTCTTGAAATGGAGAGAACACTGAACACTGGAAGTTATCTAATGCCTTTAGTCAAATTCACAGCCACTCGAAAAAGATAGTTTCTCAGTTTATGAATGATTCCTTTGATGGAAACTACTGACTGTGTGTGTGTGTGTGTGTGTGTGTGTGTGTGTGTGTGTGTATTTTCTCTCTTCTTCTCTCAATAATGTTGTTTGGAAACATGGACAAGGCTGTCATAGCTAAAGGTGAGTAGGGGCTCAAATCCTGGGATCTATTCAGTCAAGCTATGTACCTGAGCTTGGTAAAGTGATGCTATGATGATGATGATGATGATTATCATTTTCAACCTGGGGAAGAAAATTTAAAAATTAATTTTCTCCCCTAAAATATATCTTTTTATTTTCTTTAAAAAAATTATTCATTCAAAGTTACCACATGTGCTTATAGATAATGTTGAATGTGGGCCAGATCTGCTATTCTAGACACAAAAAAGGTTCATGAGGTTCAGGGGGAATTCCCACAATTCTATACCCTTTAGACTGAAAGGACCCAAGTACAGAAAACAAAATAAAACTGAAGCAAGTCCTCCAAACCAAATGCTCTGGTAGACATGTTTCCCTTAGCATTTCATTTATTGCCTATAATATTCCTTAATAGTAAACTTTATTTTCATTTTATAACTTGGAAGTCTGGTGTTCATAAAACTGGAGTTCTTGTACCTAAAAGGCAGCAATATTAGGATACCAACTTGTGTTCTTTTCACATTACTTTTTAAATTTGCAATAGTTATTTCAGTCTTCACAACTGTTGGATTTTCTTCATTGGAGCCCCCTTTGGTCACTTCACTGGGGTCTACTCTGTTAGTTTCTTGTTTACTGTTTTTTTCATTAATTAAATAGAGTTACTACTTGTGTCTATCAGATTTGGACACATAGTATATTGTCAAACTATTTTAACTCTAACAAAGCAAGAGAAGCTCCTGTTTCTAAGACATAGCCATCTTTCCAATTATATCCGATCCATTTTTATGGCAATTATTTTATTTTATTGTTATTATTTTTTTGAGTTGGAGTCTTACTCTGTCACCCAGACTGGAGTGCAGTGGCTCGCTCCCCGCCACCGCAGCCTTGACCAGCTGGGCTCCAGCGATCCTTCCACCTCAGCCTTCCAAGTAGCTGGAACTAAAGGCGAGCGCTACCACGCCCGGCTAATTTTTTGATTTATTGTAGAGATGAGGTCTCGCCAAGTTGCCCAGGCAGGTCTTGAACCCGCGGGCTCAGGCA
>NW_007246647.1:119457-172521 GCF_000164805.1 Carlito syrichta | reverse complement strand
TCCAGGATGTTAAGCCTTTGTCAGACCTAGAGTCGGCAAATACTTTTTCCCAGTCTGTAGGCTGTCTCCCTGCTCTCTTGATGGTTTCTTTGGCTTTGCAGAAGCTTGTCAGTTTAATAAGGTCCCATTTGTCTATCTTCTCTCTTTAAGTCCTGTGGGTTTCGGGTTTTGTACAGGAATTGGATGCCAGTTCCGATTTCCATGAGAGTATTTCCTTCCTTCTCTAAGGTTCTTATGGTTTGAGGTTTTACATTTAGGTCTCTGATCCATTTGGAGTTAACCTTTGTGCATGGGGATAGATAGGGGTCCTGTTTCAATCTTCTGCATGTGGTCAGCCAATTTTCCCAGCACCATTTACTGAATAGGTTCTCCTCTCCCCATTGGTAGGTGGTGGGGGCTTTGTCGAAGATGAGTTGGTTGAGAAATTGAGGTTTTGCTTCTGGAATCTCAATTCTGTTCCATTGATCTATATGCCTGTTCCTGTACCAATACCAAGCTGTTTTGATG
The DNA here is from genome assembly GCF_000164805.1 of Carlito syrichta. NCBI lineage: Eukaryota > Metazoa > Chordata > Mammalia > Primates > Tarsiidae > Carlito > Carlito syrichta. Next base: position 172,014 of record NW_007246647.1, on the reverse strand, counting down.
ATTGTAGCTTTATAGTAAAGTTTGAAATCTGGTATTGTGATACCACCTGCTTTGTTTTTTTTGCTGAGGATTGTTCTGGCTATTCTTGGACGTTTGTGTTTCCATATGAATTCCTGTGTTGTTTTTTCTAGGTCTGAAAAGGATGTTGTTGGTAATTTAATGGGTATTGCATTGAATTTGTAGATTGCCTTAGGTAAGATGGACATCTTCACAATGTTGATTCTTCCGATCCATGAGCATGGGATATTTTTCCACTTGTTCATGTCGACTTTGATTTCTTAAAAAATTTGTTTTAATTTAGTAATTCTATTTTTTTAAAAACCCTCTTTTATTCTCTCCATTAGGTTATGGCATTGAAACTAATTAATATTAATTTACAGCCTTATGTCTCTCTAGAAGTCCCAGCTGAATCCTACAAGCTGCCTTATTCTACATCTTTTGACAGACATGTACACAAATCATTCTACATGATGATATAGAACTTTTGATTACTTCTCTCACTAAAGATGGTCTCCAATTGTTTCTTGTACATTTGTTTTCTTCTCCCAACTTGACTATAAACTCCTCGATGGCAACACTGTGTAAATAGAAGTTATATAATAAATATGAGAGGATGATTTTAATTATTGTGCTATTCGGTAGTCCTACTTCACTCTCTGCCCTCCACCTCTCCTGTCACCTGATTAAATAGGTTCTTAATAAATACTTACTGAATGAAATAATGAACAAGCATCAACTAAATATAAGGTGTTATTGCAATAATTGACCGGATCAGTCAGATACTTGGATACCATGTGAAATTCTGTGGCAACATTGGAATTCCACTGGATATATGGAGGTCTGGCAGAGAGCAAACTGTGGTTGGATTTGGGCACAAGAGGGTAAGGGTGGAAGTGGGAAAAACTGAGCAGGAGTCATTATGTCTGGGATGAAATGAAAGGTCTGAGCAGGAAAGAAAGCTGCTGAATACAGACTGGCTCTAAACTTTGAGAAGTCAGGTATGAAAATCAATAATAATAGCAGTAACAATAGCAATTTTAATAAAGTTATAATATTAATAAAATGTCATTCCATGGTTTGTTAATTTAATTATTTTCTGAGGTTGCCAAATCTTCTTCCTGATATGAAACTTAAATGTATTTTGGAAAAGCAAAAAATGAATCATAATTATATTAAATTCTAATTAATGACACGCGTAATGGAGCATTTGGGTGAAACATAATGATGTCTGCAACTTATTTTTAAATGGATCACAAATAAAATGGATTGATAAATGGAGAGAGGTCTGGAGGGAGGTATGTGATAAGACCAGTACCAGTCAAATGTTAATTATACAAACTAGTGTAGGTATATTTATGTTAACTATAAAATACTTGAATGTTTCTGTTTGAAAAGTATTATAATAAAATCTTGGGAAAAATGAATTAGGGAGCCATTGCGTCAGTTCCTTTGAAAATACTCATGTTGAGTCCTACAATGATCAAAGCAAAATGTTGGTTTATTAGGTAGAATTTTCCAACATGGTGATAAATCTTCATATTTCCATATGACTTTATTGTCTACCAAGTAGAAAATATGATGAATGAGATAAAAGATTCTGGAACCAGACTACCTGATTTCTGATTACTAGTTATGAACAAGTAACTTAGCTTTTCTATCCCTAAATTCCTTTGTTAATCAAATCTATGTAATAATTTTCCTTGGTTTTATTATAAGATAAAATAAATCCATGAATGTAAATGCTAAAAAGTGCTAGGAAACAACAGTTCTATATTAATGTCACACATAATACTATTATTATTATTAAATCTTCCCATTTTTTTCCTTGAAGAAACAGGTCTAGAGAGTCATCTCTATCCCAAAGTCACATGGATTATTCTTAGATGATACAAAGTCTAAACTCTAAACTCAAATTATTTTTGCCTCTTTCAAAATATGCTTCTCCTTGTCTCCCAACTCCCATTGCAATGTTCAACTAACTCCAAAGTGAAAGGAATGCTAAGTGCCCAGCTGAGTACCTGGCACATTTAAGCACTTAAAAAAAGTAGTTGAATGATAAAAGTTCATTTATAGCACTTACTGTATCTGTTGCCTTGCTAAGCACTATACATTATCTCAAAGAATTTTTGTAAAAGCTCTAAGAGTTGAATTTTACTACCCTTACTTTCCAGATGAAAGCAGAGACTTTAGAAAGTATATATGCCCAAGATTTCACAGCTAGCAAGGTTGAGCCACATAACCATCTGGTTCCAAAGTCCGTGCATTTTTAATAACCCTGCAACACTTTCATGAATGAAGGGAAGGCTGCTTCAAAACTTAGTCAAATGGTAGAAATCAGAAGACATGAGCCATTTTACCCTTAATTCACAGAGCTTTCCCCTGAGTCCTTTTCATCATAGATGCATTGTATTACTAGCAAATGTGAATCTTTTGATGAATTAGGCAAACATGCCAATTGCCTGTATATTGCAACATCTTGCCTTCAAAGGCCAGGGAATGTAGACTGTACGTTCTTTGTCCAGCTTGTCTGAATTCGTCAACACTGTCTGGGAGGCACAGAGGTGGATGCTTTTCTAGTAGGAGTGAGGCCCCTCCTGGTTGTCCAGCTCCTGTATTTGTAACATTGCCATATGTTGCCAGTGGGCCAAGAAATGAAGGGGCCCGCGGTCTCATGCACCTCAGATTATGCAAGCCAAGAAAATTGTGCAAATCGCATGAGAAAGGCAGGCAGTCCCCAAACATCTTTATTTGTTCATTTCAGTCTTGCACTTAGAAATTTCAAGATAAGTATCAGCAGCTGGACATGGGTAAATCAGAGGCACAGACTTCGTGTAAATACTGCAGTCTTGAAAGCACGAACTTATGTCCAACAGCTTAGAGCACAGGACCTAGTGGGAAGGGAGGGGGAGGGTGTTCTGGCTTTGGCAGAGTCAACCTTCTGAGAAACTCGTGGACATGTCTGCACATGCCTGAACTTGTCTGACAAAGCCAAGTAGAGATTTTAAGATCTGCCAGATTCAGACACAAGTGGCCTGCTTGCTTAGAACCAAAATGGAGCAGTCAGAGGAAGTGCAGGATTAGGAAGGAGAAACAAAAGATTACAGACTGAAATCTGTTAACAGAACAGAAGTTGCATGGTGAATGAACACACTGATGACAATAAACTAAGCTGTTATCTATTGAGTAGTTATCCTTGACAAAATCTCCTATTTGGCTTTTTAGATCCATTAACATAGGTGATTCTTTCAACAATCATGAAGTTTGGGTGGACTTTGCCACATTTTATAAATCACAAAAAATAAAATAAAGAAGCTGAGATTGAGTGGTAAAGTAACTATCTCAAAGCTTAGGAACTAGCAAGTAAGAGAAAACAGATTTGCAACACGTGCTTGTCAGGTCCGATGACCAAGTTGTACCTTGGAACTGTTCCCATTATCAATGGACACGATTTTAAAGAAAGAATAAACCTAAAGCCTAAATCCTCCCATAGTTAGAATGAATAATAACCATTTAAAAATTTTTAAATTTTCAAAGAGATTATATAATCTACATGTACTAGAAGCAGAAGAGACACAAATGTGCAAAAAAAGGATTTTGCTTTTAGGACAATCACAGTTCATATACTAATTATAAATTTTAGCTAGCAAACACACCAACTTTTTCACTCATGACAGAAGGAGGATTTCATTGAGAAGAGAGAAAAAAGAGCGATACAAATTGTTCATTCAGGGACTAAGTTAATAGGTAGGACTAATCTTTTGGCATACTGTGAGCTGAGAGGAGAATGTTTGCTGATGAGATCTGGCAAGAATATGCCAAGAAGAACATAGACTAGAAGAGTCTGGACAACCCTGAGTGTGACAGCTTCCTTGTCAGCATAGCTAAAAGAAGATACATTAGTGAACAAAATTAAAATACTGGGTAAAGCAAGGCAACTAATGCTACAGCTATTGTGTTATTTAGGACTTTTGGCTGCAAGCTTATTGTGTTATTTAGGACTTTTGGCTGCAAGTAACAGAATCCAACTCAAAGCAAAAGCAAAAATATGTGAGAACTAATATAAACATACAGGGATGTCTCTTGGCACAGCATATACAAAAAAATAATATAAATATTTAAAAAATTTCAAAGTGGTAAGGAGAGTAGAGAAAAATTATTCCAGAGAGGATGGCAGAATACAAATCCTGAAATTCTTTGTAGATCTCATTAAAGTAGTTTAATTTAATTCTAAATGTAACAAGTAACCAAGAAAGGGGAAGTAACATTTTCAGGAAGAAGGAAAATGGGATTATCATATAAAATGTTCATTTGAACTACAGTATGGGTTAAAGGAAAGAAATTATCAAGAGTGACTTGTTTTTTTAATCATTAACTGTGATATAGCACATAGAAATAGCAGATATGAAGTGGGAGGATAAAGGCAATGACGCAGTTAGATTTGGACAGATTAAATTTGAGATACCTGTGGCTTCTCCAAGAGATAAGCACAAACAAAAGAGATATACATATCTATGTATAAATTTGAGAGCTCAGAAGAAATGCCTGGATTGGAATTACAAATAAGAAGTCACCAGCACAAAGATGCTATCTGAAGTCATAGCAATAGACAAGAATGTCCAAGGATATGCTAAAAAGTGAGAGAGCAGAAAAGAGTATATTATAGAACTCTAAAAAACAAACAACAGTTATGTGTCAGACAAATTAAGAGGAAAAGCCTTTAATTTTTATAAGAGTAGTAAAATTAGAAGGAGGAGCACTTTCTGAATGGTGGAGAAAAAATTTCTGAACATCTACTCTATAAAAGCAAGAACACACAAAAAATAAATAAAAATAAAAGTAAAGGAAAAAGGTAAACTTTTTCAGGACTGTAAAACTTAATCAAAAGCTTGCAACAATTTTTTTTTTTTTTTTTTGGGTTGGAGTCTCACTCTGTCGCCCAGACTGGAGTGCAGTGGCCGTTCCCGGCCACCCACCACAGCCTCGACCTGCTGGGCTCTGGCGATCCTTCCGCCTCAGCCTTCCAAGTAACTGGAATTACAGGCATATGCTACCACGCCCGGCTGATTTTTTGATTAATTGTAGAGATGAGGTCTCGCTGCCCAGGCGAGTCTCGAACCCGCGGGCTCAGGCAAACCTCAGCCTCCCAAAGGCACGGGATTACAGACTGAGCCACTGAGCCCAGCTAGCTTGCAACAATTTAAAGCATGCTTATTAAAGAAAAGTAGCTGAACCTTGGTAAGAACAGCAAAGGGCTGTGTAGCATTTTAACATGCACTATTACTTTTTCTGTCTTCCCCAAAGTACCAGTGAAAAACAACAGCCTCCCAAGCATGATAGCTGTAAAACTAGCAGTCTAACAGTTACTGAAGGGAAAAGACAGTGTTTAGAGATCTCCCAAAAGTCCCATTTTCAGAGAATTTATTTAGCATTTTATTTTTATTTTTTACTTTATTTTATTATAAACATGTGGGACACAAGTCAGGATTAGGTACATAAGTTGTCTACATGCAAGTGAAGTTTGGACCTCCAATTGGTCCTCACTTCCTCTGGTTTAGGATCAGGTACTCTTAGTGATGTTATGTCCCCCACCCCTCCTTCCTTTGGCAGTATCCAGTTGCTGTCTATCCCTCTCTTGTAGTATTGTGAGAAATGTTCAGGAACCACTTATAAGTCAGAACCTGTGGTATTCAATTATTTGTTTCTGTGACAGATCACTGAGTATGATGGGCTCAAAATCCATCCAAGTTGCTGTGGAGTCCATAATTTATACACGATGAAATATTACACATCCAAAGAATTTTGATTTGCTTGCAATTCCCTGGAAAACTGTCTGTATCTGACCTGACTCAGAGCTTATTCAGTGAGAAAACTGGGTATCCCTTGGGTGTTTGTAAAAAAACAATTGGCCAGGTGTGATGGCTTATGCCTATAATCCCAGTCCTTTAGGAAACTGAGGCAGGAGAATAGCTTGAGCCCTGGAATTTGAGACCACCTTAAGCAACAAAGCAAGGCCTCATCTTTAGAAGAAAATAAAAATAAAACATTAGCCAAACATGGTGGCATGCCTGTAGTCCGTTACTCTGGAGGCTGAGGCAGGAAAATTATTTGAGCACAAGAGTTTGATATGTGGTGAGCCATGATCATGTTACTGCACTCCACCCTGGCTGATCTCAGAATGAGATTTTGACTAATAAAAACAAACAAAAACAAACACAAAACAAAAAACCCCAAATCAGTGACCATGATTTAAATTGAAGTTGCCAGAGGTGGTAACATCAATTGTGACAAATAAGAGGCTGGCCAAAAATCTTAAAGGAAAAGACTGAGGAATGAGACATTCATTTAATGAGCTTAAAGGAAAAAACAAAAAAAGACTTCACCATATTCCTGGATATCTAGAAAACTGTGTGCATGTACAGGGCAATGATCACACCCAAGAAAGAGTTTAGACGGCCAATCTCTCATGCTGGCTGACACTGAGGCTGCGCATAAGCAGGACCTGAAAATTAAGGCAGAATTAAAAACTGCCAGGATGTTGAAACTTTGCCCCAACACACCACACATGGCTTTGTGGTAAAGTGTGAAAGACTTATTGGTTATTTATGGAAATTTTTATCCAATCAATGACTGACCATTAAGCTAATTAAGCAGATACTTCAGTGGTCACACATAGAGTGCAGATTTGGAAGAATTAGTTAAGGAAAGTCACTGAACAAACTGCAATAACAACCACCAGCAACAATATAAAAAACTCTGAGAGGGGAGGAATCTTATTTCTAATATTGTCACATTGGGATTATGAAAAATATCCAGTTTTTAACATAAAAATATCAGACATGCTAAGAAACATGAAAAGTATGGCCCAAACATAATTATACACCGAATAATATCTTAATGCATTAAAAGAGTTTTCTACTTTAGAGAAAAAAACAAACAAAAAACACAGGAGATTTCTTTTTTCTTTTTTTTTTTTTTTTGAGTTGGAGTCTCACTCTGTCACCCAGACTGGAGTGCAGTGGCCACTCCCGGCCACTACAGCCTCGACCTGCTGGGTTCCGGCGATCCTTCCACCTCAGTCTTCCAAGTAGGTGGAATTATAGGCACGCGCTACCACGCCCGGCTAATTTTTTGATTTATTGTATAGATGAGGTCTCACCAAGTTGCCCAGGTGGGTCTCGAACCCACGGGCTCAGGCAATTCACTCACCTCAGCCTCCCAAAGTGCTGGGATTACAGGCTGAGCCACCAAGCCTGGCTAGAAGTTTTCTTTATTGGGAGTATATTCAAGTAACTCTTAAAATGATTAGAAGACTGCCTGAATTCTGCTGTACCAAAAGTTTGTATTATTAAATTTATAAAAATATACATAGTACATGAGGCTTAGAAATGTCTATTTCTTATTTCTTGGTTACTATTACATTTACTATATTTCCTAGTAATTTTTCTTTCAACATCTAAAATAAAAAAATTTTAATAGCATTAAAAAAAACCCCAACAAACTGAATTCAGTAACATATAAAAAGGATCACACATCTTGACTAAGTGGCATTTATCCTAGAAATATAAGATTGGTTTAACATCTGAAAATTAATCAAAATAATATACTGTATTAATAGAATAAAAAACAAAAATTACATTATTATCTCAACACGTAAAATGACTTAAAAAACCATTCATGATACTCTCTCATGGTAAAAAATTTAGCAATCTATTAACGGAAGAGAATGTTCTTAACTGGATAGAAGGACTTTATTTAAAAAAATACCCACAACTAAAATCATCATGCTTAATCAGGAAAAAATAAAAGCTTTCCCCTAAAATCTGGAAGACAAAGAATCCCCTTCTCATTTCTGTTCTACTTTTTTCTTTAAGTTTTAGTCAGGACAATTAATGAAGGAAAAAGAAAAGTCATTCAGATTGAAAAGAATAATATGAAATATGTCTATTTGACTATGACATAATTATTTATATAGAAAATTATAAGGCATTCACACACACAAAAAACTATTAGACCTAATAAGTGATTACAACAAGGTTATAGGATACAAGGTCAATATGCAAAAATCATTAGTAATTCTAAACACTAGTGATGTACAACTGGAAAAAAATTAAAACAATTATATTTACTATAGAATAGAAAAAATATCTAAGAATACATTTGAAAAAGAAGTGCAAGAGTTGCACAATAAAATTATAAAGTAGTGCTGAAAGAAATTAAAGAAGACTTAAATAAACAGAAATTTGTTTCATCTTCCTGGACTGAAAATTTGAATATCATTAAGATGGTGATACCATCCCTATCAAAATCCCAGTTTCCCCTTTTTTGTGAAAATTACAAACTGATTTTAAAATTCATAGGGACATGCAAGGAACCAAGAATAACCAAACCAATTTTGGAAAAAAAACTTGAAATATTCACATTTCTTGATTTCATAACTTACAATGAAAATACAATGTTTAAGAAAATGTTGTACTGGTATAAGGATAGGCTATAAATTAAAAGAGAAGAAATAATCCAGAAATACGTAGGTTGATCAGAACCCTTATATTTTGACAGGGTTGCACAATAAAAAAATAACCTTTTCAACAAATAGTGCTAATGTAACTGTATATTTTTTGGAGAAAATGAAATTGGATCCTTCCTCGTGCCATACAGAAAAAAAATTAACAAAAAATGGATTATAGAGTTAGTAGCAGAGATAAAAGTACAAAGCTCACGTAGGTAAGCATAGTAATAAATCTTGATGACTTGGGGCAGGCACAAATTTCTAAGGCATGATAACAAAGTGTGAGTAAAAACATAGTAAGTAAATAAATTGGACTGGATCTAGTTTAATAACTTTTTTGCTTCAAAGGTCACCATAAAGATGAAAAGACAATCCACAGAATGAAAGAAAATATTTGTAGGTTATATATTTGATAAGGGACTTATGTCCAAAATATATAAGGAACTATCACAGATAAACAATAAAGAAAAATAATGGAATTAAAAATGGACAAAATATATGATTAGACATTAATATATAGAAATGACTAAGAAGCCCACAAAAAGATGTCCAACATTATCAGACGTAAAGCAAATCCACGTTAAAACTGCAATGAGACACTGCTTCACACCCTCTAGTATGATTAAAAATTTTAAAAGATGGCAACAAGTTCGACAAGGATGATAGTGGTAGAGAAAATGGTACCCTCATATATTGCTGGTGGAAATGTTAAGTGGTGTACCAACTTTGGAAATGAGTTTAGCATTTCGTCATAATATTAAGCATAGAGTTACCATAATAACTAGAAACTCCATTTTTAGGTACATAACCAAGAAAAACACAAGGTGTACTTTCATACAAAAGCTTGTGCACACTGTTCATTAAAGTATTATTTATAATAGTCACAAATTGGAAACAACCCAATTGTCCATCCACAGATGAATGGATAAACAAAAAGTGATATATTCATATAATGGAATACTATTTAGCCATATAAAGAAATTAAATATTGATACATGTTATAACACGAATGAATCTTAAAAACATTATGTTAAGTGAAAAATGTCAGCACAAAAGACCGTATTTTGTATGACTTCACTTGCATAAAATGTCTTCAATAGTCAAATTCATAGAGACCGAAAGTAGACTAGTGGTTGGCAGGGACTGGGTGGAAGGAGAGAATTGAAAGTGACTGCCATAGGATATGGAATTTCTTTTAAGTGATGTAAATGTTCTGGAATTAGGTAGTGGTTAGCATAGCACAACTCTGTCAATGTACTACAAACCACTAAATTGTACCCTTTAAGAGGTGAATTTTATGGCATGTGAATTATGTCTCAACTGAGCTGTTGAAGGGAAGAAAGCAGAAAACTAGGACACATGATGACAGCAATGTCATATGCCATAGATAAGTGTTTTGATAAGAAATGAGAATTTCTTGAAATTTTATTGAATTTAACAACAGCGAAGTCTTTGGTAAACTTGACAAAAGATGAGGAAAGGTATAACAAAATAATTTGATTCATTTAACAAATATTTATGAATTGCATACTACAAATGGCATGTGCCATTGGGATGAGAAATAAATGACGGAAAGAAAGTCATATGATAGGTTGATTTGAAAATGGGAGATTAAAAATGAGAGATTGGGAGTATAGACAATCCTTACAGAAGTTAAGCTGCAAAGGGCAGAAAACGACAACAAAAATGTTAGCAACTGGAAGAGGACATGAGTATAGTTTGGTTTGTAGTTTGTTAATCTGGAAGAAATGTCAGTGTGCTAACATAGTTGAATGAATTCTCTATGTATTGCTACTGGGAATGGTTCTTGGGTGAAAGTAGGGTGGGGTTGATAGTACACAATAGGGAGGAAATAGCTGAAAAGGGAAAGTTCTGGAGATGCTTACAAGAGCAAGGGTGGAGAAATTGCCTTTATATAGGAGGGGGTGTAACAATATATTGTGATGGGAGAAAGAGAGGAATAATAGATCGAAATAAAGTTTATCTTAACAATTTTTGAAAAAATCATTGAAAAATTTTCCTGTCTTGGATTCTTTTAAAAGGGAGGCTTTATCTGTAAAGAACCAAGAAAAAGGTGGTAGAGCTTCCAGACCCATCTGGAAGTAGTGAAATAGCTGCAAGGGAGGAAGCCTGAAAAGAGTGTGTAGGGGAAACATGACAGACTGCTCTCAATTTTGAGAGCTCAAGTGGGGTTTGAGACTATCAATTTGTTGTGGCCCCAATCCACAGGGTTGGACAATTTTTTTTCTCCCAGTTTTTAGCAATAGTGTTCAGATAGTAACATTAATAAAGCAGACCAGGGAGTCAATTAATACTTCACAATAAAGGAAATGAAAAATACTTTATTGCTAAAGGATTCCTTTAAGTGAGCACCCATAATCTAAGTTGTGGGAAGGGAATGAAGAGAGTAGAGAGTCAGATAATTCAAGGTGTTTCTTCTCCCCTGCCTAATCTGTTTTCTGTACTCCTCACCCATTCACACCATCTTTCTTCTATTTCTTTTCCTTAAGGAGATGCTTGTTTAATATTACTTTTTTTTTTCTCAGTTGATTATATTCTTGGTAAATAAGTTCATCATTTCTTGGAGGACTGTTAACCTGGCAGGCACTTGTGTAAAGATGAAGACAATTTAGCATACTACATATTTACCTCATGGTTCACTTTTCATAGAGGTGTCCTTATTTGATCTTCACAATAACCCTGTTCTACAAGTGAAATGAAGAGACAGAACCTAATTCAATGTGCTTGGGGCTGTTTGAAATGACATTCCAAGAGACTGAGAAATGATGAAGTATGGTACAATTCAGGTTGACTTGTTTCACTGTTCTTCATTCCATGCTGACAGATATATATTTCATTCTTAATTTGGGAGTTGGGATTTCACTCTGTTACCCAAGTTGGAGTGCAGTGGTGCCACCAGGCTCACTGCTGCTTCAACCTCCTTGGCACAGGTGACCGTCTTTCCGACTCAGACTCTTGAGGATCTGGGACTTCAGACCTGCGCCACCATGCCCAGCTTATTTTTTAATGTTTATAGAGATGAGATCTATGTTGCCCAGGTTGGTCTCAAACTCCTGGATTCAAGCAGTCCTCCCTCCTCAGCCTCCCAGAGAGCTGGAATGACAAGAGTGAGCCACTGTGCCTGGCCATATTTTAATTTATATAGAGAAGAACACATATATTAGATTCAGTGAAGAGAATTCTACTTATTTATAGAATAATTGAATCACAGAAAACACTTTAAAAATCATAATTCATCACACGTCTTAGATATAATTATTATTCTATCAATGTAATCCTTCCTTTGTTTCCTAAGACATCTTTTTAATATATTCGTTCATTGTCCTCCTCCCCTCCCCCATGCATTTTCTTTAAATTGGAAGCCAACTATAAACCAGGAACTATATTAAGCATGGTCTGAGAAAGTGTGATCATTTTCAAGTGACTTAAAATCCAACTGGGATTATGACACTTATTTGCATATATGCATGTTTGAGTATATAACATATGTTGTGTTGGAAAGAGTTCATTGTTTATATTAACTTTTAATTAAATTTCATGTGATGACACAGTTTTCCTAGAAAATTTATCTGAACACCTGTTCACTCTAGTAATTTAGAAATCAACAAACTTTTCCTTAACACTATTATATTCACTCAATATTTAGATAACATTTCTACTAGTCTCTGAAAGTTTGATAACAGGAATTATGTTATTTGAGTATCCCCCAAATTAGTGTCATTGCCTAATAAATCATTTTTTCCCCTTTTCTTTTTTTTTGAATTGGAGTCTCACTCTGTCTTCTAGGCTCTGGAGTGCAGTGGCACGCTCGCAGCCACCGCAGCCCCGACCTGCTGGGCTCAGATGATCCTTCCACCTCAGTTTTCCAAGTAGCTGAAACTACAGGCACATGCTACCATACCTGGCTAAATTTTTTTTCATTATTATTTATTTTTACTTTTTATTGTAGAGATGAGGTCTTGCCAAGTTGCCCAGGCTGGTCTCGAACCCCTGGGTTCATCCAATCCACTCACTTCAGCCTCCTGAAGTGCTGGGATAATAGGCTTGGGCCACCATGCCTGGACTTGCCTAACAAATTCTTACTGATTTTAACTGAAATAATAGATCAAAATAAATACTAAATCTTAGCACAAATGTTTATCTGTATTAATTTCTATATAGCAATTAAATTATGTCCAGACACACACAAAAAAACTTTCACTTCTTAATAACTTCGTGATTTCAGTCAATTTATGGAACCTCCAGATATAGATTTTCTCATTTGTTCAATGGTAGAATACTTTTGATCTCTTTACCTTATAGACATGTTCTTTTTTCATATGCAAAAGCAGAAAATACTTTTAAAAAAACATTTAGAGCACACATGTAACTGTGTGTGCTCACACAGAAACACAATTTTTTGAAAAGCCTTTAGATCAAAGATTAACAGTATCTTCACCCCTGAAATGGGTAATCCTGAAGAACCAGAATTATCCATGTTGTCATAAATGACAAAATTTCCTCTTTGGAGGTCAAATAACATTCTATTGTGTCTATATACCATATATTCTTTATCCATTAATTCATTCATGAATATTTAGGTTGATTATATCTTGTCTATTGTGAATAGTGTTATAATGAGCATGTTGGTATCTCTCCAACATACCGATTTTATTTCTTCCCTATATATACCCAGAAGTAGGATTGCTGGATTATATGGTACTTCTAATTTTAATTTTGTAAGAAATCTCCATACTATCTTCCATAATGACTGTATCAATTTACAGTCCCATCAACAGTGTGCAAGGAGTCTCTTTTCTTCATATTCTCAACTATTCTTATCTTTAAAAAATAGCATCCTATAGGTGTAAGCTGATATATCATTGTGGTCTTAATTTGCATTTCACGGTAAAGTAGTGATGTCGAGAATATATATATGTATTTAGATGAAATTTCTACTAGTCCCTGAAGGTTTGATGACAGGAATTGTGTTATTTTTGTACCTCCAAAAAAAAAATTATACACACGCACACACACACACACACACACACACACACACACACACACACAGACACACACACACACACACCTGTCGGCCATTTGTATGTTCTTTTTTAATAAGTGTCTAGTCAGGTTCTTTGCTTATCTTCAAACTGGGTAATTTGTTTTATTTATATGGAGTTGTTTGAGCTCCCTATACATTTTGGAATGATTACTTATCCTAGGAACTTAAAATTCAACTGGGAATATAACACATATTTGCTTGGTTTTCTTGCTACTGAATTTCTATAATTTGAAAAATATTTTATCTCATTACATAGGATGACTTTTTTTTACTCTTTTGATTGTTTTCTTAGCCGTGCAGAAGCTTTTTTGTTTAATGCAATCACATTTATCTATTTTTGCTTTTGTTTTCTGTGTTTTGGGGCAGTTATAATTGCCCAGGTTGATGCCAAAAGATTGACGTTGTGTTTTCTTGTGGTGATCTTATAGTTTCAGGTATTATGTTCAATTCTTTAATCCATTTTGAGTTAATTTTTGCATAAGGTATGAGATAAGTGTCTAATTTCCTTTTGCATGTGGATATCCAATTTTCCCTGTATGCTTATTAGACATACTCTCATTTCTTTGTTGTGTGTTCTTTCATCTAAAAAAAAGTCAAATTCATAGAAGCAGAGAGCAGAATGGTGGTTTCTAGGAGCTGAGGTGGGGAATGGGGAAAATGGGGGAGATGTTGGTCAAATGGGGAGCTGTTGATTTAGTTATTCAAGGTGAATAAATTTTAGATATCTAGTATACAGTGTGGTGACTATAATTAAAATATTATATTGTGTTACTTGAAATTTACTGAGCGTATATCTTAAATGTTCTCACCACACATGAACAGTAACTATATGAGGTAGTGGATATTTCAATTAGTCTGATAGTGGCAACCAATTCTCAATATGTATTATGTCAAACATGATGTTGAACATCTAAAATATATACTATTTTTATTTCTCAATTATACCTTAATAAAACTGGATAAAAAGCAAATAAACTAAGAGACAGATTTGATCACTGTTGGATGTCATTGATTGGTTATGTCAATAAATAAATGTTCTTAGCCGGACTCGGTGGCTCAGCCTGTAATCCCGCACCTTTGGGAGGTTGAGGTGAGTGGATTGCCTGAGCCCGCGGGTTCGAGACCTGCCTGGGCAGTGAGACTTCATCTCTACAATAAATCAAAAAATCAGCCGGGCGTGGTAGCACATGCCTGTAATTCCGGCTACTTGGAAGACTGAGGCGGAAGGATTGCTGGAGCCCAGCAGGTCGAGGCTGTGGTGGCCGGGAGCGGCCACTGCACTCCAGTCTGGGCGACAGAGTGAGACTCCAACTCAATGGTCTTGATTGTTGTTATTCAAATACCACCTTTAAACTTTCATTATGTCAACCTTTAAATCAGGGCTTCTCAGTTCCACAGTTTGAAGTGTGGGGTCAGATTATTCTTTGTTGGAGGATGAAGAGAGATAGTCCTATGCATTGTAGAAAGTTGAATAGCATCCCTGGTCCCTGCCTCCTAGATGCCAGTAACATCCCCTTTTCCACAGTGTAACAACAACAACAAAAATTTCCCCAGACATTGCCAAATGCCCCTAGGGGGTTTGTGTGCAAAATTATTCCCAAGTAAGAACCACTGTTTTAAATAATATGAACCAATATATACATGAAGTATTTTTCAAAGCTCTCTTAAATACATGATATATTAAATTCACACAACAACTAAGGCTCTGAGAAAGTGAATAAATTGCCTGAGGTCACACAGCTGGGAAAAAAGGAAACTAGTATTTAAGCTCAGTCTTCTGGTGTCCCAAATCCAAGATAATCCCCCATTCATCTTGCCTCCATGTATTGTGTAATCTCAAGCAAGGATTTTGAAGAGCTGTGGTGTCCTAAGATATCTACTTCCAGGTTCCTCATAGATACATGAAGGAACTTCTGAAAGGGAAAAACATTCCAAACCTTCTTCCCTTGTTTCACTAATTCTATCTCTTACCCATTCTCCTCTGACTAATGACACTGTGAGAGTTCAATTTCCAAATAACCCTGTTTTTCTATTGTACAACGTTAGGGTATTAAAGATCACTGTTTATCATCTTGCTTGGCAGTTACCCCTCTTTTTAACCAAACTACCTATAGGATTTGCTTGCTTATCTAAGTTGTTGTTACTATATGATAAGCTCTAATAAGAGGAGAGGGTGATTGTTTCTTATGAAACCCTTGAGTATATTTCTCAACTGGGCCAAAACTGGAAGGAAGGTTGACTAATTCAGCCCAGTTTTCCTGGAACTTTACTGATTTAGCACTGAAAGTCCTTGGTCCCAGGAATTCCCTCAGTTCAGAGGAAGAATTATATGCCCTGTGTAACTGACTAGTGCTTTCAGGAAACTAGAGAAGTTAGTAAATGGCAGTAGAATCCTTAAATTGGTACAGGCCAAATGATTCTCTGACTTAGCCCAGAAGGTTAAATCTAGTAAGGGACAATGATATTTATCTATCTATCTATCTATCTATCTATCTATCTATCTATCTAGCAGGTAATTATTATAAGCATTTATTATTTTTTATATTAAAGATGTGAGGTACAATTGAGGGTTAGGTATACAAATGTTCATTAGGTAGGTACTCTTTTGGATGAGGTGTGCCCCTCCCTCCCCTGGCAGTTTCCCTCCACTGCCAATCTCACCCTCCTCCCCTGGCAGTTTTCCACTACTGCCAATCCCTTACTTGTAGTATTATGATAATTCTTCAGGGTCCGCTTATGAGTGAGAACATATGGTGCTCTGTTCTTTGTTTCTGTGATAGATCACTGAGTATGATCCAACTCTAAATCCATCCAAGTTGCTGCAAAATTCATATGTTTGTACTTCTTTGTGGCTGCATAATATTCCATTATGTATATGTACCACCTTTTTAAAAATCCAGTCCAGCTTCGATGGGCAGCATGGCTGGTTCCACGTTTTTGTTATTGTGAATAGAGTTGCAACAAACATATATATGCAGGTATCTTTTCTGTAGAATGATTTGAGTTCCTCAGGGTATATTACCAATAGGGAATTTCTGGGTCATATGGAAGGCCAATTTCTAGTTCTTTCAGAAATTGCCACACTGTCTTCCAAAGAGGCTGCACTAGTTTGCGTTCCCACCAAAGTGTAGAAGTGTTTCTCTTTTTCTGCATCCTCACCAGCATCTGTTATTGGTTGTTTTATTAATGATGGCCATTCTTACTGGGCATAGGTGGTATCTCTTATCCCTCTTTGCTGACAATATGATCCTATACCTTGAAAAGTCAAAGGAATCTTTCAAATACCTGCTTGCATTGATAACGGACTTTGGCAAAGTCTCAGGGTACAAAATAAATGTGCAAAAGACAGTTGCGTTCCTATATACCAACAACAAGCAGGCAGAGAACCAAATAAAAAGCACAATCTCATTCACAATAGTCACACAAAAAATGAAATACCTCAGCATCTTCCTAACCATAGAAGTGAAAGACCTTTACAATGAGAACTACAAAACACTGCTCAAAGAAATCCAAGAAGACACAAACAAATGGAAAAATATTTCATATTCATGGATAGAAAGAATCAACATTGTTAAAATGTCCATCCTTCCAAAGACCCTCTACAGATTCAATGCAATACCTATTAAATTACCAACATCATTCTTTTCAGACCTGGAAATGACAATACAGAAGTTCATATGGAAGCATAAACAACTACGAATAGCCAAAACAGTCCTTAGCAAGAGAAACAAAGCAGGAGGTATCACTCTTCCAGACTTCAAACCTTACTGTAAGGCAACAGTAATCAAAACAGCCTGGTATTGGTACAAGAACAGGCATATTGACCAATGAAACAGGATGAGTCTCCAGAAGCAAAGCCTCAATTTCTCAACCAACTCATCTTTGACAAAGGCTCCAACTACAACCACTGGGGAGAGGAGAACCTACTCAGCAAATGGTGCTGGGAAAGCTGCTAATCACATGCAGAAGATTGAAACAGAACCCCTACCTATCCCCATACACAAAAATTAGCTCTTAATGGATCAAAGACCTAAACGTAAAACCTAAAACTATGAGAATCTTAGATAATACAGGAGGCAGCGTTATGGCAATTGGAACTGGAAACCAATTCCTTATCAAAACCCTAAATGGCCATACCATAAGAAATAAGATAGACAAGTGGGACCTTATCAAATTGATGAACTTCTGCAAAGCAAAAGAAACCATCAAGAGAGGAGGGAGACTGCCCACAGATAGGGACAATATATTTGCCAACTATATATCTGACAAAGGTCTAACATCTAGGATCAACAGAGAACTCAAATGTGCCAAAAAGAAAAAAACAAACAGTCCCATTAAAAAATGGGCAAAAGACATGAGTAGACACTTCTCAAAAGGAGATATCAGGGCAGCCAACAGATACATAAAAAAGTGCTCGACTTCACTAATCATCAGAGAAATGCAAATCAATGATTTATTTTAATAAAGTGTATTTAATACATGTAGAGAAAAAGCGCAAAAAGGGAAGGGGGAAGAAAGGAGGGGGCAGAGAGAGAGAGAGAGAGACATGACTTTCCATACCAAACAATAAGGTGTTTCACGAGATGAATAAATCCAAATATGTTGACGTGGCAGTATGCTGATATGACCTGTATGGATAGATGAGACATTTCTTTAATGTGACTTCTAATGTAGAGTTCAAGATATCCATACATTTTACTCTTACAGTAACCTTGCAATATCCACAAAGTATCAATATTTTCGGTTTAGAGACAAGCAATTCAAGGTTCATTTGAGTAAGTTGCCTGAGGATACACAAGTATTTAATGACATAGTTGGGATTTGAACTGAGATCTATTTGATTCTAACCTCTTATCTTTTCCCTCTCATTTTTTCCCTTTTCTCCTTAGCTGATGTCTAGAAATGTCCATGATGTTAGGATGATAAACAGGGGTTAGAACTCCTTAAATTTGTCTGAGGAAAAAAACAAGTCATTTATAGATTTTCTGCTTAATTCAATCCACATTCAATTCAATTAATATTTATTGAAAGTCTTGAGCCTCTACAGTATTTTCAATAAGGTAAAATTTGCAAATTTTAATCTTCTTGTTATAAGGAATTTTGAAGATTATTTTCCCCTTGCTTTAGAGAGACTCTCACCATCACAGTGCACATCAAAGTACACTCAAGGGGAAAAGACTTCCTGTTCTCTCATCTAAACTACTTATGGTATTTTGTAGTGGGGCTGTTAATGAAGTATTCATTCATCTAGCTCTGATACTTCCAGATAGATGTGCAACATACTTAGAACACATCTGCTAAGTGTGCGTCTATGTTGTCTTCAGGAAGCAAGTATCTAATAAGAAGAGTCATTAACAATATTTCAACTTACAAGTTGTAATTACTTCTTTGTGTTCGCCACTTTTAGATTTCAAATTTCCAAGAAACTCTGGAGTATAAGGGAAACAATGGCATGGGACTCTAATTTTCATGACTTCTAACTCAAATTTCTCTCATCTCTTTTTTGTTTGTACTTTATTTATTCAATAAATAAAATGGAGCCAGGAACGAGGAACAATGATGATTAAGACAGTTCTTACTCTAGTGGAGCAGACAACTTAGTGATGCAAGCAAAGGGATGAAAATTTGGACACAAGAGAGATGGTGTGACAAAGGTCTGTGCATCATGAAGTGGAATCGCATATAACGGGCACAGAACCTGAACAAGAAGCATTCAGAGGCTATATTCATGATGCAAATACACAACTGAAAGACAAAACGGAATTATTTGGGGTGAGGTACCTTGAGGAGGGGGATGGGATTGAGACCAGTACATGCTAAGTTACAGGGTCAAGAAGAATTATCCCACTTAATGTAGGCAGCAGAAGGTTACTGAGAGTAGAGCATAAAGTATAAAGTAAAAGAGAGATAGATAGTTAGAGATACGCAGGGGTGGGGGGGTGAGGAAGAGAGAGAGAGAAGCAGGCAATAGGTGAGGCTGGAGGTGTACACAAACTGGAATGTGAAAGACTTGTTTTACATTAAAAACAACATGCCTAATAGAGCCACTGAAGAGTAAAAGTAAGAGTCAGACCTGTGACCAATGCTAGTTTGGGGAAAGATCCCGTGTGACACATTGTGGAAGACACATTGACATTGGCAGGAGACAGTCTCAATGCCCAGTTCAGATGAGAGGTGAAAATGCTTTGAACCAGGGCAGTTTCAGGGGAGTGGAAATAAGGGGAAGGTATAAGTGAGTTAAATTATGAACGCGGTGCTGCCCTAGACCAGAGCAATGTCAGCAGGATGGAGATAAGCAAGCAGATATAAATCGGAAAGAAACAATTTTCAAGCATGGAAGCAGGAGAAAATTGTTGTCATACATAAACCTCATAGAAGGAATGCCATAGAACTCATAAAGGGCAGATGTTTTGGAGACAGACATCCTTGGCTTGACTTGACCACTTACTAGATATGTGACATTGGGTGAGTTACTACAACTGTATGCCTCACTTTCCTCATGTGTAAAATTAGAATAATAATGTAACTATTTAATAATGTTGTTTAAAGGATGTCATCATATATTTACCTTTTTAAATTTTAACTTGGCCTCTGATATAAGGGGTGGGAGTGAGAATGAGCATCAATTATTTTCATTTTGTACTTCAGGAAACTGGGGAGAGGGATTGGCTGGATTCACTAATGTCTTAGAGTTGAGCTCTTGTGATACTGAACTAAATAGTTGGGCTATTCTGAATTCATTTTGTGCTCCTTCTGTCTCACTTTTCCTCTCTCTTACAGTGAGAGACGTGGAAGTGCTAACTTCATTCCTGATGGGACTTCTTCTGAGTCTTTGGGAAGCCTTTGCTATATAAAGATAAAGCCAGAATTTATTGTTAACCTATGAGGGTTTACATAGGAAATATGGGAGGGCACATCTTGTTATCTTTGAAGCCCATTTCAGTTTTGGATAAAGACATAATAAAGATAGAACTCAGGAGGATGTGAATAGTGGCGTGATACCAGGAAAGTACATGACTCTCTCCTCTGAGTGATGCTATGTGGAAAAATGAAATTATGCAAAGGGAAGGGTGGGTCCTGGGTGGCAGGGATCTTCCTTACTGTGCCTCCTAGCCTGTAAGGTACAGGATCCTTAGATTTGCATTTCTGCCTTTACAATACCCTAAATATAGAAGAGACTAGATCAGAATATGACAACCCGGGGAAGCTCTAAACAGATCATGCCACTCAATGACCTTCTTCTGTTCAGTTGTAAAACTGGAGTTCCAAAAAAGGGTTAGAACTTACACACATCAATTTCATGATTAAAAATGAAACAACAGGAATTGGTTGCCTATTCCAATTTCCAAAAAGGTGTATTTTGCGTTTTCTAAGGTTCTTATTGTTTGAGGTTTTACCTTTAGTTCTTTGATCCATTTAGACTTGATTCTAGTGTATGGTGATAAGTAGGGGTTCTGTTTTAATCTTTTACGTATGGTCAGCCAGTTTTCCCAGTACCATGTATTGAATAAGTTCACCTCTTCCCAGTGGTTGTTGGAGGCTTTGTCAAAGATGAGTTGGTTGTGAGGCTGAGGTTTTGCCTCTGGAATCTCTATCCTGTTCCAATGGTCTTTATGCCTGCTCTTGTACCAATGCCAGGCTGTTTTGGTTATTGTAGCTTTATAATAAAGCTTAAAATCTGAAAGTGTGATACCTCTTGCTTTGTTTCTTTTGCTGAGGATTGTTTGGCTATTCGTGGTCATTTATGTTTCCATATGAATTTCTGTATTGTCATTTCCAGGTCTGAGAAGAATGATGTTGGTAATTTAATGGGCATTACGTTGAATCTGTAGATTGCCTTTGGTAGTATGGACATCTTAACAGTGTTGATTCTTCCAATTTATGAGTATGAGATATTTTTCCATTTACTGTGTCATCTGATTTCTTTGACCAGTGTTTGGTAGTTTCGTTGCAAAGGCCTTTTACTTCTCTGGTTAGGGAGATGTCGAGATATTTCTTTTTTTGTGGCTATTGTGAATGGAATCGTACTTTTTATTTGGTTCTCTGCCTGTTTGTTGTTGATGTACAAGAATGCGACTGTCTTTTTCACATTTATTTTGTACCCTGAGACTTTGCCAAAGTCCTTTATCGGTGCAAGGAGATTTTCTCTTGGGTTTTCAAGGTATAGGACCATATCATCAGCAAAGAGGGATAACTTAACTTCCTCTTTTCCTATTTGGATACCCCTTGTTTCCTTATCTATCTGATTGCTATAGCTAGGACTTCCAACACTATGTTGAACAGGAGGAGTGAGAGTGGCCTGCCTTGTCTTATTCTGGTTATAAGGGGCAATGCTTTCAATTTCTATTCATTTAGCGATGTTTTGCCTGTGGGTTTATCATAAATGGCTCTTTCAATTTTGAGGTATGCTCCCTCTTTGCCTAGGTATTCAAGGATTTTTATCAAGAAGGAATGCTGGATTTTGTTGAAAACTTTTTCTGCATCTAATAATATAATCATGTGTTTCCTTTTTTTTTTAACATCTATTGATGTTTTGAATTACATTTATGGTCTTGAAGATGTTGAACGAGCCCTACATCCAGGGAAGAAGACTACTTGGTCATGGTGGATAATTTCTGAGATGTGTTGTCAGATCCAATTTGCTAGAATCTTGTTGAGAATTTTTGCATCTATGTACCTCAGAGATATTGCCTATAGTTCTCTTTCTGATCAAGCCCCTAAATGCCTACGCCATAAGGGATAACATAGACAAGTGGAACATCATCAAACTGAAAAGCTTCTGCAAAGCAAATAAACCATCCAGAGTGTGTGGAGACAGCCCACAGAATAGGAAAAATATCTGCCAATAGTTTATCTGTCACAGGCCTAACATCCAGGAACTACAAGGAAGTCAAACATGTCAAAAGGAAACAAAAAAACAAACAGCCCTATTAAAGTGGGCAAAAGATATGAACGGGCACTGCTCAAAAAAAGACATATGAGCAGCCAACAGATACATGAAAAAATGCTCAGCCTCACTAGTCATCAGAGAAATGCAAATTAAAACCACACTGAGATACCACCTAACTCCAATCAGGATGGAGATCATCAATAACTCAAAAAAAAAAAAAAAAAAAAAAAAACAGATGCTGGAGAGGATGTGAAGGAAAGGGAAAGCTTCTACACTGTTGGTAAGAGTGTAAACTAGTACAACCACTGTGGAAAACAGTGTGGCGATTCCTAAAAGATCTAAACATTGACTTTTCACAAGACTCGGTAATCCTCTTTCTGGAAATACACCCAGAAGGACTCAAATCATTCTGTAAATAGATACCTGAACATGAATGCTTATTGCAGCATTAGTAATAACAAAAACATGGAACCAACTATGCTGCTCATTGAAAGTGTACTGGCTAAAAAAAAAATGTGGTACATTTACATTATGGAGGATAATGCAGCCATAAAGAAGGACAAACATATGAACTTCACAGCATCTTAGATGGATTTAGTGTCTATAATATTCAGTGATCTACTACAGAAACAAAGAACTAAGTATCACATATTTTCACTCATAAGTGGGCCCTGAACATTTATCATAATACTATAAAAAAGGGATTGGCAGTAGCAGGAAACTGCTGAAGGGGAGAGCACACAGCATCAATAAAGGTACCTGAGCTCAAACCTGCTGAAATGGTGACCAAAGGGAGACCCAAACTTTATATGATGACCAATTGTATACCTGATCCTGAATTGTACCTCACATCTTTAAAATAAGCAATTAAAAATAACCTTTATATGAAAAAGAAACAAACAAATTGCTTCCTCATTGAATTAATTAATTAATTACTATATACTAACTTACCATAGCAGTTTGTCTGATTCTCTCTTGCGGTGTCTTTCTTTTTTTACCTGATTGTATAAACATGCATGCATTTTTCTTCTCATCTTTAGCCAGGTAAACCACTGGGGAAGAGGTTGACTCTCTCTCTCTCCCCCCCATATATATATATGTTTATTTAATAATATAATTATATATATATATGTATATATATATATATATATATATATAAATTTTAACCTCTGCACTGTACAGAACTCCATACACAGAACTTTGCACTGGGCAACATCTTAATAATTATTGACTATTAATGGAGAAGAGAATGACAATTAGAATGCCACATAAAATTTACATTAAGAGGAAGAACATCTGAAAGCATGCCTCTAAGAAAAAGAGGAGCACCATTTTCATTATTTGATTTACATTATTTTATGTAAACCTTGTTTGGATTTCAGGGAGTCTTCCAAGTTCTGAACTTGTGTAACCAAATTACACAAAGGAGTTGGGTAGATAGAAAGCAAAATGCTGACTTGATTATCTAAAGAGCTGTATGAGAATGTGCAGTGAACTTCTGTAATTAGACAAGAGTTGCCTACCTGGTCGCAGAAATCTTGGAACTCCCCAAGTCTCTTGATCATGGCCAGTACCTTTACGGCCTATCTTATTGCATGGTGGTGGGCATACCACAGCACACATTCTCTGAAGGTGGAAGGATTCCAAAGAGTAAAGGGATGGTTCTGAGCTGTAAATACTCAGTTCTTTGACCCAATTAGGTAAATGAAAAGTGGAAAGAACATGGAAATGTTTGCTTACAGGAATTTCTCTACAGAGAAACACAACACCTTCCTCCTACCCCCAACAATACTCTCAATTACCAGAGGAACTACTACAATTAATTTGCCCTTACGACAAAGAAGAAAAACCTCAGTGAGAGACTTGCTCTGGGTCATAGTAGGTAAACAGCATGAATCTGATTTGGATCTGCAGGCCCCATGAGTCTAGACAATGTACCATATTTCGTCATTTCCCCTTCCTCTAAGGTGGTCATTCCAGTTTCCTATGTCAGTTAAAACACAATTCTTTAAAAGGATACTGATTTATTAATTTTCTTTATTCATAGGGCCATTTTGTTGGCATATAAATGAAAATTGATGAGGGAAAGGATTTGACAAGGTTCTGCTGTTTGAAGTGCAAGGGGGCATTTTCTTTGTAGCTAAAGAGGGATAGAGAATATAAATTGTGAGAGCTACAGGAAAATAATTCGGGGCAGCAATGGTTGACGATTCTCCCCTGGAAAGAAAGAGCCTTTATTGTGTGTTACTGAAACAGATTGCCTGGGTGAAGACTTTTCCACTGGACTTCTTCTCCCAACAGTGATTGACTCTTCTTAAAAGTAAAACTGGTGTTTTGTCCAGTAAGAATAACTAGAAAGTAGTATCTTTTTTGGTAGCTCAAGGGTCAAAAGTTATAACTAAACATCTGTCTGACATTTTCTGTACTTTCTTGACAGTATTCTCTTTCCATAGGATGGCAGGGACATAAGAACCTCTGTTTTATGTTCTTGTCAGCCAGTATTATATCTGACAGTACAGAGGATGATAAAGTTATAGCTGGAAGGGGCTCAACATATGGTACCTTGTGTCAAAAGACTCAGAGTCTCTTCTTCCTCATCAATAAAATCTGTTTATTTCAGTCTTAACCACTCACATTGGAAGCTATGTTTACCAAATAATAGCTTAAACTCTGGAAACCTTAAAAGCACAGACTTCCCAGGTGAGAAGACTTGGTTTTAAATCTTGGTCATACTTACTGGTGGTTTGACCTTGAGCTGTCACTTAGCCTCATACAGTTTCAGATTCTCCCTATTAAAAAAATAAATAAAAAAGGATAATGCTGGCCCTCTCCCTTCTAGTAGGGATTCACAAAAGCAATGTAAATAAGACACTTGGACAGTGTTTGTCACATAGTAAATGCTTGTTAACTGACAACTTATTTCATTATTATGTTAATATTAGACTATTATTATCGGGCCTCTTTTAATATGCACTTATAGGATAGTACAAACAGATACATTTTATGAGAATCAGTCTCATAAAATTCATTTTAAAAAGCATTTTAGAGATATTGAAGAGGATATCTGCCATTATATCACACGATTTTCCTTCAATTAGGGCCCAGGAAAGAAATTGATTTCCAGTCTTAAAACCAGGAAATATTTTCTCTTGAAAAGTGGTATTTGAATCTTGTAAATGATTGCATTTCCCTCTTTGTTTTTGGTGCTAGGAAGCTCATATTTAAAGTAGGATAAATATCTGAGACTCAATCCTCACCACTATACAATGTGTCGATATAATGAATATGCATGTGTACCTCCTAAATCTAAAATAAAAAAGAATACAATAAAAATAAAAAATAAAGTAGGACAATAAATTATCATATATAAATACTCCTTAATTCAGGGCTTATTATACCCATGGGAATGCTAAGGCCCAAAATAACTTATTTTGTATGTTTAACACAATTGATCATTCCCTCAATTTGGAACTCTTTAGTTCCTTGATAAACTACTCTTCTGAAAAAAGTTTTTCTTGTCTTCTTTTCTGGTTTCTTGCCCCTAGAAGCTCCACACTTTTAATGAGTTTTATCTGTATCATCACATTTAATTCTTCCACAATTGTTGTAAAACATGATCTACTATTTTTTCACTTTACAGATAAGCAGCCGATATTTAGAACTATTTGTGTCTAACTGATACACTAGTTTCTCACCCACTTGTCTCACTATATAGCCTTTTCCTGAATGATTTGATTTAGTTATGTGATTAGAACAATATTGGCACTGGGCAGAACCAAATTTGCACCTACAGCTCTAAACCACCTCCTGAAGAACTGAGTATTATTTCCAAAAGACTACTAGATAGTCTTAAAACACTAAATTTACCATTTTAAAAACCAAACTTAACAATCCCCCATCTGAAAACCATTTTTCTTATAGACTTGTTCATGCTCACCATAATTAAATAATAAAGTATTCATTTTTTGTGGCTATTGTGAATGGGATCGTGGTTTTTATTTGGGGTTCTCTTTGTTTATTATTGGTGTATAGAAATGTGACTGTCTTTTGCACATTTATTTTATGCCCTGAGACTTTGTCAAAGTCTTTTATTAGAGCAAGAAGGTTTTTGACAGATTCTCTTGGGTTTTTGCAGTATAGAATCATGTCATCTGAAAAGAGGGATAACTTGACTTCCTCCTTTCCTATTTGGATACCCCTGATCTCCTTCTCTTGTTTGATTACACTAGATAGGACTTCCAAAATTATGTTGAACAGGAGGAGTGAGAGTGGGCATCCTTGTCTTGTTCCAGTTTTCAGGGGAAATGATTCCAATTTCTGTCTATTTAGCAGTATGTTGGCTGTGGATTTCTTATAGTTGGCTCTTATTATTTTGAGGTGAGTTCCATCTATAACTAGATGTTTGAGAGTTTTTATCAAGAAGGGGTGCTAGATTTTATCAAAAACTTTCCCTCATCTAATGATGTAATCATGTGATTTTTGCTTTTATGACTGTTTATGTCTTTAATTACGTTTATGGTCTTACAAATGTTGAACCAACCCTGTATCCTGGGGACGAAGCCTACGAGGTCATGGTGGATGATTTTTGAGATGTACTGTTGAATCCGGTTTGCTTGGATCTTGTTGAGAATTTTTTTTTTTAATTTCAATTTTGTTTATTAGGTTCAAGAGTTACAAGCATAGTAGGTTAATGCATAATATACCAAGTTTCATGGAATTTTTTGCAAGATTAAAAGAAAAAAAAGTATTTTTTCTTTTTTTTTATTATGGTTTTGTGGGGTACAGTTAAGGGTTAGGTGTACAATTACATTTCATTCAGGCACCCTGTTGATAAGAGGTGTTTTCCCAGCCCCAGACAGATATTTGCTACTGTTAATCCCATCCCCCTCCCCCGCATAGTTTTCCAGTACCGTCAGTCATTTTCTTATAGTATTACATTGGATGTTCAAGGTCCATTATATGAGTGAGAACATGTGATATTCGGATCTTTGTTTCTGTGAGAGGTCACTCAGTATTATAGACTCTAGTTCCATCCAGGTTGCTGCAAAATTCATGATTTTGTTCTTTTTTTATGACTGCATAGTATTCCATCGTGTATATGTACCACATTTTTTTAATCCAGTCCTCTTTTGATGGGCAAGAGAGCAGGGAAACAGCCTACAGACTGGGAAAAAGTATTTGCCAACTCTAGGTCTGACAAAGGCTTAACATCCTGGATCTACAAGGAACTGAAACGTACTGAAAAGAAGAAAACAAACAACCCCATTATAAAATGGGCAAAAGATATGAACAGACACTTCACAAAAGAAGACATCCGAGCAGCCAACAAACACATGAAGAAATACTCAACCTCACTAATCATCAGGGAGATGCAAATCAAAACCACACTGAGATACCACCTAACTCCAGTCAGAATGGCAATTATCAACAACTCAAAAAATAACAGCTGCTGGAGAGGGTGTGGCAAAAAGGGAACACTGGTGGTGGGAGTGTAAACTAGTGCAACCTCTGTGGAAAGCAGTGTGGCGATTCCTAAAAGCTCTAAAAATTGACCTTCCATATGACCCTGCAATCCCCCTACTGGGAATATACCCTGAAGAACACAAATCACTCTGTAAAAAAGATACCTGCACATGTATGTTTATCTCAGCGTTGTTCACAATAACAAGAACCTTGTTGAGAATTTTAGCATCTATGTTCACCAAGGATATTGGACTGTGGTTCTCTTTCTTTGTTGGATCTTTACCTGGACTGGGTATCAATGTGATGTTAGCTTCAAAAAATGATTTGGGGAGAGTTTCATCTTTCTCAATCACCTGGAATACTTTCAATAGAATTGGTATCAGTTCCTCCTTGTATCTTCTGTAGAATTCTGCTGAAAAGCCATGTGGTCCAGGACTTTTTTTTTGTAGGTCGTTTCCTTATGACATAGTCAATTTTCTGGATTGTTATTGGTCTATTTAAGGTCTCAATTTCATCTTGTTTCAACCTGGGAAGGTTGTTTGATGTCAGAAAGTCTTCTATTTCTTTTCTTTTTTTTTTGTTTTTTCGAGTTAGAGTCTCACTCGGTCGCCCAGACTGGAGTGCAGCTGCCGCTCCCGGCCACCTCAGCCTCGCCTGCTGGGCTCCGGCGATCCTTCCGCCTCAGCCTTCCACGTAGCCGGAATTACAGGCATGCGCTACCATGCCCGGCTGATTTTTTGATTTATTGTAGAAATGAGGTCTCGCTGCCCAGGCAGGTCTCGAACCCACAGGCTTAGGCAATTCACTCACCTCAGCCTCCCAAAGGCACGGGATTACAGGCTGAGCCACCAAGCCCAGCTAGAAAGTCCTCTATTTCCTTTAAGTTTTCAAGTTTGTTTCCATAGAAGTGTACATGTGGTCTCTGTAATCTTTTGTATTTCTTCAGGGTCAGTTGTGACATCATCTTTTGTATTTCTGATTGTTTTTATTCAGGCTTTTTCTCTGTTTGTCTTGGTCAGTCTAGCTAGGAGACCATCAATCTTGATTATTTTTTCAAAGAACTAGCTTTTTGCTTCGTTGATTTTTTTTTGAATTATCTTTTTGTCTTCTGAGATACCACCCAACTCTAGTCAAGATGATCATCATTAGTAACTCAAAAAACAACAGATGCTGGAGAGGATGCAGTGAAAAGGGAACACTTACACACTGCTGGTGGGAGTGTAAACCAGTACAGCCTCTGTGGAAAACAATGTGGTGATTCCTAAAAGATCTGAAAATTGGCCTTCTGTACAACCCTATGATCCCCCTACTGGGAATATACCTGGAATAACTCAAATCACTCTATAAAAAAATACCTGCACACGTGTGCTTATTGCAGCATTGTTCACAGTAGCAAGAACATGGAACCAACTGTGCTGCCCATCAAAGGAGGATTGGATTAAAAAAAATGTGGTACATATACACAATGGAATATTATGCAGCCTTAAAGAAGGACAAAATTATGAACTTCACAGATATCTGAATGGACTTAGAGTCTATAATACTGAGTGATGTATCACAGAAACAAAGAACTGAGTATCACATGTTCTCACTCATAAGTGGACCTTGAACAATTATCATAATACTATAATAAAAGGATCGGCAGTAGTGGGAAACTGCCAGGGGGTGGATGGCAGCAGTGGGAATCTTCCAGGGGAGGAGGCACACTTCATCAACAAGGGTACCTGCATAATGAACATTTGTATACCTAACCCTGAATTGTACCCCATAAAATAAAAAAATTTAAAAAAATAATAATAAAATAAAAATTTTGAGTATTCATTAAGTATCTGGCACTCTCTTATGTGTTTTATATTCATTATCTCTTTTAATCCTTACAATAATTCTATAAGGTAAGTTTCAAGAATTTCTGAGAAGTCATTTGCCCAAGGCGACTCATCAGCACCAGTTGTAGCCACACTGATTCTAGAGTAAGATCTTCAGCCAGTAATCTTTTCCCAAGTCATGTGAGCTGGAAAATTTATCTTTAAATCCTTCTTCCCTCCTGGTCACATTCAATTAGTCATCCAGACCTGATATTTCATAAACCAGTGGTTACCAAACTCTGCTTCACATTGGAGTCACCTGTGGAGCTTTGCACACTATTGGTACCCTGTCTCATGTCTAACAATTTTAATTTAATTAGTTTGGGCTGTGTCTTGGGTATCAGTGTTGTTTAAAGCTTCCCAGGTGATTTAATGGATAGCCAGATTTGAGAACAACTGATTAATTCTCTGAGTATGTATTACCGAGTCGTCATCCCCACTTCCGCTGCGCTAGTGCTAGTTTAATCATTTTCTCCTGAATAGTACATGTCTCCTAATCCAGCATCCTGTTCCCTTTTTAAAAATTTCTTGCCATCCATCCTCCCTGATGACTGTCAGAGTGATCCCGTTGAAGCATAGATCTGACCAGGGCCACAACCCAAATTAAGAATGGCAGTGGTTTCCTTCCATTCTTAAGGCAGATCCCAGATCCATATTATCCCTTCCTTATTGTATCCACTAAGCTTTTTCCCCTGAGTAGACCTCATTGTACTGTAGCTCCATCCTTTGCTCTTGTCACAGTCACTACCTAGAATGCACATCCCTCATTAAACAAAGACTTAACCCATCCTGTAGGATTATGTTTAGATGTTGTCATCTCTCTCTGAGATCTTCCTTGTCTGACTCCATTCCTGATGAAATCAATCACTCCTTCCTCTGTGTTCCTAAACACAAATCAATTAAAACACAATTTTGCACTGATATCATTTGTGCCAGACTGTGTGAGTTCATTGAGAGTATGGAATGTTTCACTGATTTTTCTCTCCTATGGATATAGCACACAGTATAATAGAGTGAGAAATTAATAATTTTGTTGAATAAATAAGCAAATAATCAATAAGCACCTAGTTATTCTTTTAAAAATATGACTTCCTTCAATTTCATTTCTTCCTTTACTTTAAGTAGGATATTTCCAAACACAGAAGAGATTTCGAAAATGGCAGTGCATGATTGGCAACCAGAGAGCAAAAAAGCTTGGGTTCCTGGGCTCTTATGCAAATTGTTGCATCAATTTTTAGAAAGTGAGTTAGCCTTTTGGCACTGTAGTTTTCTAATCTTTATAATAGACGTGATAATTTCATAAACTTACTTCACAGTGTTGTTAAGATGTTTAGTGAGATATTGACTGTAAGGTACTTATAATAGTACTTGACACAAATATGTTTATTTTCCTTCTCCATGAAGCCTTCCTTGCTATGACCAACTTCACTGATGCCTCTCTTTTCCTTTCTTGCTTCAGTTTATTCACTTAATAAATATCAATGAAATATCTAACACATGTTATATCATGGTACATGTTTATCTAAAGTACTATCAAGTATGTCTCACAATTATTAACCTTCAATTAATATTTATTATTTGCATTATATGTGTGTGTTTTTTTGTATATTAGTGAGACAGCGAGTAGAAAACCCTGTCTTCAGGAACTTGCTTTTTAGTGTGGGAAGAGTGATGTAATAAACAAAACTAATAAGATAAATAGAATATATGATGGTGGTAAGCGCTATAGAGAAAAATAATGCAAAAGAGGTAAACAGAAGATGAATACTGGGGTAGAGTTTTAATTTTAAGTAAAGTGGTCAATTATGTCCTCCCTGAGAAAGTTCCATCTGGGTGAAGATCTGAAGGAAGTGGGTAAGTTATCTGTGTAGATGCCTGGGGTCCCGAATCCTAGGCATAGGGAACAGGAAGGAGACCAGTGTGGCCAGAGCACAGTGGCAGATGTGAGCATAGGTGATGAGTTAGTTCAGGGATGGAACACAAGACCAAATGGAGTAGGACTTTGTCAGTTATTTTAAGGTCTTTAGATTTTACTCTATGTGAAATTAAAAGTCTT
The DNA here is from genome assembly GCF_000164805.1 of Carlito syrichta. NCBI lineage: Eukaryota > Metazoa > Chordata > Mammalia > Primates > Tarsiidae > Carlito > Carlito syrichta. Next base: position 140,169 of record NW_007246647.1, on the reverse strand, counting down.
TGGTGAGTTTTGAGTACAGGAGTCATGTGATCTGATATGTTTATGAGGATTACTCTAGTGATTGAGTTAAGACAAGCTTGTATAGAGCAAATACAAAGCAAGAGAATCAACTAATTTGAGTGAGAGAAGATGGAGACTTATATCAGGCTCGTAGCAGTGCAGATGGTAAGGCGTTTCTGGATTCAGGATGTATTTTGGTAGTAATGTAAATCAATTACCATCAGATTGGTGTGGGATGTGATCAAAAGAAGTGTTTGGTTCTGAGCAACAAGATAGATGGCCGTAAGCTGAGATTGGGAAGTCCATCAGAGGAATAGATTTGGAGAAAAGATGGAGATTTTAATTTAGAAAATGATAAGTTTGAGACATCCTAGGAGAGAGATATCAAGTGTCTGTTGTATATACCAAGCCAGTGTTTAAAGAAGTGGTCTAAAATGGAGAAAAATAGACCTATTGACATGGAAGAGGGATTTGAAGTAGTGGGAGCAAATGAGGTTACCAAGGGAATGAACATAGATAAAGAAAAGAAGACGTCCAAGATCTGAGTTCTGAGATAATCCAGTGGCAAGGCAGGAGGTTGACAAACAGAAGCCAGCACAAAAGACTGAGAAAGAACTGGCAGTGGGTATCCAGGAAAACCAAGAGATTCTATGTGATATCTTGGACACCAAGTGAAGAAAGTGCTTAAAAGACAAGGGGGTGAGCAACTGAATTACATGCTCCTACTCAGTGAACAAAGATATGACTGGGAAATGAGTATTGGTCAATGGTAACCTTGATGAGAATCACTGTGGTGGAGACATGGAGATGAAAGTGTGATTGAAGGGTGATGGAAAGAAAATGGGTAGAGACCCTATTCGCCTGCAGTGGGTTTTATGCAAGTTACAGAATCTCAAATCCTTCCTTCCCTCCTTTTGTCTGTCTTTTTTTCCTTCCTTCCTTCCTTCCTTCCTTCCTTCCTTCCTTCCTTCCTTCCTTCCTTCCTTCCTTCCTTCCTTCCTTCCTTCCCCAATCTGTAAAGTGGGATGAAAATATCTATTTCATGGATGTAAATCATAGCAATATATGACTTGTTCTTAACAAATAATTGTCTTTCCTACTTTTTCAAGATCCTATGTTTTATGTTCTCAGTGACAGGGATAGGATTTGCACAAGTATGTGCCCATTAAATGTCCACTGATGGGGATAAATTAGGCCTTTAATTCTCCTTCTGGCAGGGATGTCTGGTTATTTGTTTCGAGCAAACAGCAAATCCTTCCTACTTAAGGTGAAAACAGAATGCTGGAGGCCACTACCAGCTTTTCAGGAAAGAAGTCTTTTGGCTTAGAACTTCATGGAGCTTCTGACTGTAAATAAAAATTGCAATGACTTCTGCTTGGAAGCAGGGATGGGAGGTCTGAGAGTAAGTGCACTCTGTCCAGGGCAGCCTCCTGCGGAAATGATTTCCAGAGCAGAGTGCCAAAGTGCTTTCGTAAATGACTTTGGTTCACCCCTTTCTCTATCTCCTGCCCTGTGTATACAACATTTATAAAAATAAACATTTGCAGGAGGCATTTGGGAGGAGGCCAAGGTGAAGCACCCAGCAAAAGAAATAGATATACCAGAGAACTTAGAACTCCCAAGAAGAATGTAAGTTTCAGAAGAGAGAACAGAGGGACCAGCGGATGTTTGGGAGAGTGGTGATAGCAGAGGGGTGTACGGATTTCACAGTTTTACCTCTGTCTACCCTTAGCTTTTCCTCTCCTTCACTATATCATATTTATCCTCTCTTCCCCATTAGAATGCATGATCCTCGAGGGAAGGGACATTTGAATGACTACTTATTTTTTGATTTGTACTATTTATCCATACTCAACACATTTATCAAGTACTCAGTGCCAGGAACTCTGCTCCTAAACTATGCTTATCATGTATTAGATCCGCCATAATTAAGTAATAATTCCACTGTCTTTAAAAATTAGTACAGCATCTACTCCACGTGACAGTGTCAAATGTTACTTCTTCATTGATACCATTTCTGACCTTTCACCCTAGGCAGAATGAAACTCTTCCTCCTGCATGCTTCATGACTTTTCAGATTTCCCTCACTTATAGCACTGTAAAAGAACCTCACCAAGCATGGGACTTTGTTTCCCTCACCTGTACACCTCACTGTCTAGAACAGTGCCAGGTTCAGAGTATTTGCTGTGGTCTGAGTGCTGGCATCCCCCCCCCACATTCATATGCTGGAACCCAATACCAAACGTGATAAATTTAAGAGATAGGACCTTTTGAGAAGTTAAGTCATAAAGACTCTGAGTTCATGAATGGGCTTAGTTCCCTTACAAAAGAGGTTGAAGAGAGCTGTCTTATCTCTTTCACCATGTGAGGATACAGAAAGTACCATCTATAAGGAAAAGGCCCTCATCTGTCACTGAATCTGCTGGTACCTTGACCTTGAAATTTCCACCTCCAGAATTGTGAGCAGTAAATTCTGTTCTTTATTAATTATCGAGCTTAAGATTTCTTGTTAGAGCAGCCTGAGCAGATAAAGGCAGTAGGCATTCAATTAATATGAACAAACAATTATCACCCATTTTGTCATAATTTTCATCAACTATTTTAAGTCTGTCTCCAATGCTTGACTAAATATTTTGATGGGAAACATGGTGCCCTTTTCTTCTTGATTTCTCTTTTTTTGTGTCATATAGAATTTGCTTAGTAAATGCTAATTTGACAAACATATACCCAAACCTTCCTTATCTTATGAGGCTCTTTTAAATTAGTTTCTATTAAATAAAAATTGTAATTTTATTACATAAAATTGGGAATAAAGTAGAGAACATTTGTAAGGGAATTATAACCATCATGGGCATTATTATCAACAACAAATGTATACTGCCATAATCATCATTTCAACAATATTTTTTGAGCACTGACAATGTATGGACATCATGTGAGGTACTATAGACAAAATGAAGATAAATGGTACAGTCAAAAGCTATTGCCAAGATAAGGGCACTAAAGAAGACTGTAGAAGAATATAATATAGTCCAATGATGTCACCGAAGAAAAACTCCCAGAGGATGGACCACAAAAACTAAAGGATAAGTTTACATCAATCATATAGTCAAGTGATAAGTAGCCTGGGATGTGGCAAGGAGTAAAGAAAGAGGTGAGGAGAGTAGAGAGTTTACTCAGACAAAGGGAACAGAATTCATTACAAATGAGTGTGATAAAGTAAAAGGACATTCATACAAGAACAGACATATGGACTAATGAAATAGAACTGAGATTCAAGAAGCAAACCTCAATCTCCCCACCTACTCATCTTCAACAAAGCCTCCACCCCCAACCACTGGGGAGAGGAGAACCTATTCAGTAAATGGTGCTGGGAAAACTGTCTGACCACTTGCAGAAGATTGAAACAGGACCCCTACCTATCCCCATACACAAAATTCAACTCTAAATGGATCAGAGACCTAAACGTAAAACCTCAAACTATGAGAACCTTAGAAATTGCGGGAGACACTCTTATGGAAATTCAAACTGGCAACCAATTCCTGTTCAAAACCCCAAGTGTGCATGCCATAAGAGATAAGATAGACAAGTGGAACCTCATCAAACTGACAGACTTCTGAAAAGCCAAAGAAACCATCAAGAGATCAGGGAGATATCCCACAGACTGGGAAAAATACTTACCAATTCTATGTCTGACAAGGCCTAACATTTAGGATCTACAAGAAACTCAAACATGCTGGAAAGAAAAAAACAAACAGCCACATCACAAAGTGGGCAAAAGATATGGATAGACAGTTCTCAAAAGAAGACATACAAGTAGCCAAGAGATACATGAAAAAATGTTCAGCCTCACTTTTCATCAAAGAAATGTAAATTAAAACTATACTGAGACACCACTTAACTCCAGTCAGAATGGCCATCATCAATAACTCAAAAAATAACAGATGCTGGAGAGGATGTGGCAAAAATGAACACTTCTACACTGTTGGTGGGAGTCTAAACTAGTACAACCTCTGTGGAAAACAGTGTAGTGATTTCTAAGAATTCTAAAAATCCACCTTCCATATGACCCCATAATCCCCCTACTGGGAATATACTCAGAACTCAAATCACTCATAAAAAAGAGATGCACACATTGCTTATTGCAGCCTTGTTCACAATAGCAATAACATGGACCCAACAGTGCTGCCTATCAAAAGAGGACTGGATTTTTAAAATGTGGTACATATACACAGTGGGATATTATGCAGCTATAAAGAAGAACAAAATCATGAACTTCACAGCAACCTGGATGGACTTGGAGTCTATAATACTATGTGATCTTTCACAGAAACAAAGAACTTAATATCATATGTTCTCACTCATAAGTAGACCTTGAACAATTATCATAATACTTTAAGAAAAGGATTGACAGTAGCAGGAAATTGTGGAGGTTTGGGGGAACGGGAAGGTGGGATTGGCAGTAGTGGGAATCTGTTTGGGAAAGGGGGGCACACCTCATCAACAAGGGTACCTGCACAATAAATATTTGTATACCTAACACTGAATTGTACCCCACAATTTTAAAATTAAAAATTAAAAAAAAAGAATGTGACAGAAGTTCAAAATGCTCCCAAAGAAGATTGCAGGTGAGTGAGTTATCAAGTGGAGAGAAAGAGCATAGGGTTGAGGGAGGCAAGGGTTATGTCAAGTCCTGTTATTCATTGCAGTTTAGACTTTGTCCATTTTCTTTTCTTTTTTTTTCAGTGCTGATTCATGTATTTTATCCCCATTGATCTTCATAAACACAGAGAGGCATTAATTATATAGGTAATCTACTAGAAAGACTGGTAGACTGATGTCAAGAGAAACTAAGTCAGTTGAAAATCTCTGGTTGGTGGAACTGGACTTAAATTCCAAATCTCCTCACTCTCAAATTCAAATTGCAGCACTAGGCATGGAGACAAGATAATATATTTCACACCAATTATAATTAACTGGTAGTGGATTATGGAATCAGTGTTTTCAGTAGTATTCTGTGATATAACTGCACTCAACAGGAAAGAGAGGATATATTCACGCTGCTGTCTCAGGAAGATGAGAGAGGAAGGGCAGACAGCCTCACCTGTCATGCATTGGACATTTCCTGCAACCACAGTTTGCAATTCTCAGTTATACCACACAGATCTCTGGTTCTCTGCACATTCTTTGTAAATGATTATGATTCTTCATTTACCCCTTTTCTGTTGTTGGAACATTTCTTCACTATGACACACACCAGATTTTCCTAGAAATTCAGAAAACTGCTAGTGCGGGCCAGTCAGACCAGTGATTATGAAATTCTCCAAATTCAAAAATGGTTCATTTGAGTCAGCCAAACCAGAGAAAATTTGAACAACCGACCCCCGCCCTCTTTGGTTCATGTTTGTGGACTAAAGTGAATGAGGATTATCCAATTACAAATATTTCAACAGTCATTACCACCTCAAGATGACTGTATGCTAATTACCATAGGAAACATTTTTAATTAACCAAGGCTTAAATATTTTAAAATATATGGAGGCTATATGTAACCCTCCCAATGTAGAACCTTGGTACTTCTTTGTAGATACTCACCACATATTTCCTGCCATTATGATAGCACATTTCGCTTAGTAGCTATTTAGTAAATATTTACTGACTGCACAAATGAATGAATTGATGCAACAAATAGGTGAATAAATGAAGAGAGAAATTAATTATTCTTAGCTAGCTTCAATTAGGCTTTCTGAGGAAATAAATTATGCATTTTAATTTTTGTACTACCTTAGAGACTAGCATAGTATCTAGTGTATCATGGTATTTAGTATCTAATGGTGTTTTAGTAAATGTATATAGATTTACTGAAATATTGTCACTTCTAGTAAAGTATATGTCTCTAGGTACTTTGGACCATAGTCCATGGGTATAAGCTACATTCCATGTATATAATTTTTAAGTTCATTCTCCACAAAGCCTAGCACAATATCTGGTGCTAAGTAATGTTAGACAAAGCAGTACATGTTTTATGTCATCTGTGGGATTCATATTTATCCACAAGTGGTTTATGAATCCCTTGTATCAAAATACTAGGATCAAGCAGGAATAATTTCTGGGTCCCATTTCAAGGCTGAGTATGGGAATTTTTAACAAGCTGCTTGGATGATTTTGATGCACAAAAGTTAGAGAATCATCTTCTAAACAAAGAGCAACTTGGGACTACTTGGGTTGGAACTAGATTTATGCATCTTTGGGTCTCTTGCAATGCAGCATAATGCCCAGCTCATAGATGGTCTTATTTATTGAAAGGAGTTTTCAGGGGAAGTTTTTTGCTGTCTATGATGACTGTCAAACTGGTGATGTAGAATCAAGGTGGTCAAAGAAACAGGTGATCCCACACGGGTGAAATAGTATATCCTCGCTATTTTCACCAAAGTGTTTCTGGAAGTTAAGAGAGAATGCTTCAAACCTGTGGAACTGAGTTGCCAACAATGCCTACTGTCTGAGGCCACATTTAAGGGGTATACTACTTGTGCTGTCATTGCAAATATCTGAATTCACCAATGCCATCCAACACATGGACATTGCATTTCCCTGGAAACACACTTGGGGCTAAGAATTGTGTGACAGAAGTTCATTAGGGAGTGTTTTCAGGAGAATACACCTGTGGACAAAGGAAGAAGTTAGGCTCTAATGCAGCCACAGCAGAGGCCTCAGTCAGTCCCATGGGAAAATCTGGAACTGGAATGGCCAAAAAGAGTTGTTCCATATGAGACAAAAGGGCCAACCCCACATTGAAGGGTATTGGATATGGGCTGGCCCTGGGGAGGGTGTGTCCATGGGTGAAAAAAGACAACTTTCAGTCAAGGACAACTGGTTGCTGGATAGCAGACAATGACCAGTGATCTCAACACCTAAAAAAACATGAGTCCCATAGTCTTGAAGGAGGGTATCTGCATGGCACACCAGCATCCAACACATAAATTATCAATGATAACCATCTTTGCAGAGTTTATTTTTTCAACATGGTACAGTGTATCATAGTAAATCACAGACTTTGGGCTCTTCGATTTTAACGGATCTAAAGCATGTGTCTTCATTTTATTAGCTATGTAACCTGCATAAGTCACTTAATTTTTTGGAATCTCAGGTTTTCATTTATAAAATGGTATTTGCCAATGTCTGGCTCCCAGGAGATGATATATACAAAGCTCCTCTGCCTCCTCACCCTTTTCCCTTAAAGTTCACTTAACATTGGTTTGCTATTCATTTACTTATCAAACGAGTCTTTGTTGATTTGACTCATTAAATATTTTGAAAATTTTATGACTTGGGGATTGGTACAGTTGTATGTCTTAAGCATGTTTACAAAACTGACACCTTTTGAAAAAATAACTTTTAAAGGCAGTATAGTATATAGACAAGTTTACAACGTAAAGTAGTTAAACAATATGAAATACATAATAATTTATTTTTAAAATGCATTTATTATAAAGTTTTGGGGTACACTTGAGTATTTACTACATAAGTAGGCTACGTGCAGATGAGGTTTGCGCTTCTAGGTGGTCCTTGATCCCCCAGGTAGTGGACCAGGTGTACTTTGTATTGTCAATTCCTCCCCTACTCTTATTTTTCCTTCTCTCCCTTGTGCTAAGGTGACTGGTGATTGGAGTCCGCTTAAGAATGAGAACTTGTGGTATTCAGTTATTTGCTTCAGTTCTTTGCTTCAATGATAATTCACTTAGTATGATGGTCTCTAACTGCATCTAAGTTGTTATGAAGGCCATAATCTAGTCATGGCTGTATAATACTCCATCGTGTATATATACCACATTTTCTTTATCCGTTCCACTTTCAATTGGCAGCAAGGTTGGTTCTAAGTTTTTACTACTGAGAATAATGCAGCAATAAACATGTGTGTACAGGTGTCTTTTTGGTATAGAAGTTTATGTTCTTCCAGGTATATTCCCAGGATTGTGCGATCATATGGAAGATAAATTTTTAGTTACTTTAGGAATTGCCACACTGCTTTTCATAAAGGTTGAACTAGCTTACATTCCCAACAACGGTGCACTGGAGTTAGGTGGTATCTCATTGTAGCTTTCATTTGCATTTCTCTGATGATTGGTGAGGTTGAGCATTTTTAAAATATATCTGTTGGCTGCTTTTATGTCATCTTTTGAGAAGTGCCTGTTCATGTCTTCGTTCACTTTTTAAATGGGGTTGTTTGTTTGTTTTTCTCTTTTATTTCATTTGAGTTTCCATGCTCATTTATTGGAAGAACCAATATTGTTAAGATGCCCATCCTGTCAAAGACATACAGATTCAATGCAATACCTATTAAATTACCAACATATTTTTTTCACAGACCTGGAAAATGACAATACAGGAAAACATATGGAAACATAAAAGAGCACAAATAGCCAAAACAATCTTCAACAAAAGGAACAAACCAAGATGTATCACACTTTCAGGCTTTGAATTTTATTCAAAGCTGCAGTAACCAAGATGGCATGGTATTGGTACAGAAATAGGTACAGAGAACAATGGAACAGGACAGAGATTCTGGAAATAAAACCACTCTGATGGAATGGACCATGCTATTTTCTGTCCCTTTCATTTTCCAGCTCCCTACATTGACCAGCAAATTACACACACCATGGCATTTTATTCCAGCTTCCCTTTTCCTGTAGAAACCATAATAGTGGATTCAGTCGGAAAAAAATCACCAGGATAGACATCTCCAAATTCTAAGTTTCAAACACAAGTCTGGAATTGACTTCCCAAATGAGCTTCTGCTAGAAAACTCAAGGGTAGTTCCTCACCTTGTTTTAGCATGCCAATGAAAGTCACTAAGAGAAACTGATTTTGTGTGTTTCTATAACATGAATGCTTCACACTGGAGTGAAATTTATAAAATTGAAAAAAATAATGATTTGTGGTATAAATAACAATGCTACCTCTCAGACTTATTCTTCCCCTACTGTCTGATTCCATTTGGATTGAACATTTTGGTAGATGTACACAGGGTGGTTCTCTTGACTTCATATTCGTAACTCAGCTTTTGTATCCCAAAACAATCCAGTGATAGATCTCAGAATCTTGTAGGAAAAAAAAAACCTGTGCAATTTTTAATCGAAGTCCTTGATTTTCATGTCTTCTGTAATCTCACTCCTGAATATTCATGAAAAATTAAAATTCTGAATCCTTTCCTCATGTCCAATAGAAGCTACACAATATCAGCCCTTGAAAGCCAGAGTTTCATAATCTAAGTATCTACTGGTCATGGTTGGGTGAATTTAATAGTGTGCAGCTCCTTCTGAAAGGCCTAATGTTGTTATAATATTTCTGAGAAATTACCCAAAACACATTTCTGCTCTCTCTGGTTTTTCTCCAGTGTCTCTAACAATAGTTTTGACTCTGCTAATAAATAACTGTGAATTTGGTGAAAATATTTAACATCCCTCAAACTCTTTCCTAATCTATAAGGAAGAGTCCTATAACTAGAACATAAAGACAAAGATATGACACCTGGATCTTCTGTTTATTAATTTTTTAATCTGAAGTCAGACATTTAAACATTCTGTGCTGCAATGTTCCAGTCTAAGTTCCTTCATACAAATGTTATGAGAGTACATTATGGGATAAGATTTGCTTGATAACTATAAAGTGATATTTAAGTGAAAGAGGCATTAATATCTGTTTCTGGTGGGCACTGAGATCTGCTTTCTAATGTAAAATTTTATGACATATAGAGCAGCCACTTAAATTTCTCTAATTCATTAAAAACAATCAAGGGCACTCACATGTTTGTTTTCTTATTCTACTAATATTATGAGTGTTTCCTTTTGGGAGTTAACCCCTCTGAGTCTCAAGCCTACCTCTTTTTTTTTCTTTTATTGCTTTTATTTTGTTGTGAGGTACAGTCAAACCTATGCCTTATAGGTCTTGAAGCATCATCCTGTTTCTCACTAGGAGAATCAGTTTATGTTAATAATTAATAACTCAGCCTCTAGGGTCAGAAAGATTGCAGATTCTTTCACTCACTAGCTGCTTTGACCTTCAGCAAATTCCTTCACTTCTCTGAGGTCAAATTCTGCAAAGTAGGACTAATAATAGTACTTACTTTATATGATATCGACAAGATTTAATGAAATAATTCATATAATTGTTTTAGCATAGTGCCTGGCATGTAGCAAGTGCTTTTAGTTGATTATTATTGTTGTTGCTTTTAATATTATTATATAATCACAAATGTTATATAACTATATTTTTAAAGTTAGGCATTGAAATTTATTCTGTCAAGTAAATGGCTCTCTGGGTCATTAAGGTTGCAAAGTTTAACATGACTGTGTTGTTGCTAATATATTTTGCTTGCAGATCATCATTTTTTTAAAAAAGAAAGTCATTTCAATGCATTATTCTGATCCGTGTTTTAAAATGAGGGTGGGGTGGAGGATAGTAGGGGACTGAACCATCACGCTTAACTGAGAATCCATTGTAATTAAGGTGCTGAACTAAGAATAGAATTGAGATATTTGGACCCTAATCAATATGTACTCATATAAGAGATCTTTCAAGTGGAAGAGAAAAGGATTTTCAGCCAGCAACTCTTCTGCCACCATGTACACTGTTCCCTCCAATGTCTCTATCTAAACGTACATGTAGAAACCACCAGAAGCTTCTAGACAGATTTATTTTACTACTTTCAGTTTGTCAAGCTATCATTGCAACTTGATGCCTTTTCCCCCAAACACGCGTACACACACACACACACACACACCAAAAACAACAACAAAAACACCTTGAGGTTTATACAAGTACTTCATAGTACCGAACCTTATTAATTTATGATCATGTTTAGACTTGTTTGAATTTCAGCTCTGATGTTTACATTAGCTGTGTGACCTTGAAAAAATTCTTAGCATCTCTTGACATCTTTTCCTCCAATCAAATGTAATGATTAAACAAGAACACTGAACCTAGTGTTTATTTGTGATTCTATCATATCCCAGGCAAGGTAAGAGATGCAAAAATTATTGGCATATGTAATTTAATTTTAGGAGATATATTGCTGTATCTCGTGGGGGGATAAATTACCCCTCTGTGAGTAAGCAGCAACACCAGAGATGCAAGTAAGAAATGACTAGATTCCCATTATAGAAAATCAGAGCAGGATAGATATTCCAGACACATCAAAATGCAAGTCTGCTCTCAACCACTTCATAGTTACTTTATAAACTACTGCCTTCTTCAATTCCTTTTGCCTCAGTTTCCAAATCTATAAAATGAGGGGAAATAAAATATATCCATAGGACAGTTTTTGAGGAAAAGATGAGATACCTATGTAAATCATTCTGCCCATAATGATTACTTAGTAAGTGATAACTGTTTTATTATTGCTATTGTTATTGTTAGCAGTAGTAGAATGATTATGGCTATCTGCTATTGAAGGGCTTTGAGCAGGAGAAGATGCATAGGTTTTCTAGACAATGGTAGCAACCTGAGCAAATGTATTTGAGTTGGAACCCAATATATAATTGGGGCACTGAATACACATGTAAAATGACAGCATTTTATAAATAGAAGACTCAGGAGGTAAATGTTGTGTCTTGACCCACTCTTCATTCCCCCTCTCCCCAGTGTACACTAGTAAGAGCAATACTACAAATGAAAGAAGGTACAGATTTTGATTCAACTAACAACAGTTCATTTCCCAACACCCCTATAGCTAGGGCTGTGCTCTAATCCTCTCCTTACTAGAGGAGCTAGGGACCAGAAAAGGGTGGGAGAGAGGTTCAGTCTTGGAGTCTTTCTGAGTTAAAAAGGATTTAAAACCGGGCTCGGTGGCTCAGCCTGTAATCCCGCGCCTTTGGGAGGCTGAGGTGAGTGGATTGCCTGAGCCCGCAGGTTCGAGACCTGCCTGGGCAGCAAGACCTCATCTCTACAATAAATTAAAAAATCAGCCGGGCGTGGTAGCGCATGCCTGTAATTCCGACTACTTGGAAGGCTGAGGCAGAAGGATCGCCGGAGCCCAACAGTTCGAGGCTGTGGTGGCCGGGAGCTGCCACTGCACTCCAGTCTGGGCGACAGAGTGAGACTCCAACTCAAAAAAAAAAAAAAGGATTTAAAGGGTATCTCCGATTGTCCCTTGGAGGCCTTCTCACTCGAGGTGCCATAACTGATGAATCATAGCATACAGTCTTACTGTATCCCATAAAACAAAGGGTTAGAGTGAAGTTGGATGCCAGGACAATAAAATGGAGTTTGGCAAGTTTTTTTCAGTGTCTTATTCATTTTATATTTGGGGAAACTGAGGCTCAGGGAAGGAAAAACTTGGGTAAAATGATACAGCCAGAAGGTTGTAAAAACTACAGCAGATGGAAGCCCAGGATGTGTTGCTTTAAATTGAGTGCTTCTCCCCCACCCCTTCATATCACACTGTTGTTCACTTCCACAGAGTGTATTACAAAAGAGTAAAACTAAACAATGTCTTAGACACTTAAGTTTCCTCAGTTTATAGAGCAGAATACTGAAGCCCACAGGAAAAAAAAATGGCTTGTCCAAGGTAGTAGTGAAGATATTGTTGGGTTACAATTAGAATATAAGTCTCTATACTCAGTGTATTCTCTAGTGCATACTCTCACACTTTTTCAGAAAGCTTATGGGCAGGAGACATCTGGGAGAGGTCTCTACTTCTCAACGTTTTCTGCTTATAGATTAGAAGTTAGCCTTTGAAAGCCTTAAGCTCACTACTTGTGATTGGCCATGCCCCAGTTGGCTGCATGAACCTCCCAAGTGGCAATTTCCATAAAATATCTCACAAAAACATAGTGGAAAGGAATGAGATCTTTTATTAAATCTGCTTTAGGCTTGTTGCCTCTTTCCTGTCTTTGATAGTTCGATTTCTTCCTTAATTTCATGACTCTTAAACATAAAGTACAGGTGCTGAGCTTTGGAGTCCAGAGTACACCAGAGTGTTGACCCCAGGATGAAGGGTCACTCGGATTTTTTTTTTAATCTGGTTCACCTATCAGCTAAGTATTGCTGGTTAGAGTTGCCAATAGAGACAAGCCATTCAGCTCCCTGGCCAGGTAGTAGTGAAAGGACCACACCAAACAGCAGCATCTGGAAATGTGTAATCAGAATTGGCACACTTGCAAGGGAAATGTAGTGCAGTATATTAAATTATTTCTGCAACTGCCGCTTTGTATTTAAAAGGGAAAAATAATCACACACAGTGTTTCATATTTCAGTTTTAAAAGCGAGGTTTGATTTTTAATGTCAAACACATAGTTCAGGAAAAGATATTCAGTTGGATTTGTAATTAATTTTCATGTGCATATTTATTTATTTATGGCTAGCCGCATTCTACAAAGAAATTGAAGCAAAGGATTTGTAATTTTTTTGTTCTTTTCCAAGTTAAGTCAGGCCAAAAGTTGCCTCTGAGTGGCTTATCATTGTGCTGGAAATTTGAGGGGAAGATAAAAGAAGCGAAATCCTTGTCCTCAAGTTCTCAAGCACTGGAAACAAACATAGAATAATGATAATATTTCAGATGTACATAATGTTATAGATTATTAAAGTATTACCACATGCTGTAACCCAATTAAATCTTTTTAAGTGACACTACGAACAAATAGAATTTTCTCCACCTTACGCCTAGTACAAAACTGATACAAAGGGAAAAGATGGTCTATTCAAATTTACTTGGCTGATAGCTGGTAGATCAAATCTGGAATCTCAGAATGTTTCAATCCAAAATTAAGTCCTTGATTCATCAGTGCAGAAACTGAGACATAAGAGAGGAAGAAAGGCTGAAATAGTTTAAAAGTTTTCATGAAAGAGATGATATATGACTAGGCAAGAAAGATAAGTAAGAATTTGGTGCAATGGAACTGAGAAGAGCACAGCCATGCAATGGAGGGCTTCTCATTCCTTCACAGAGTGACTGACCAAGCTTAGATAATTTCCACATCTACTTGGCATTGAATACTTCCTGAAACTCAACCACTTGCCTTGTTTACTGCCCAGAATTGTACTGCAGATGGCTCAGACTATTCTTATGGTTATAAAGGTCAGCTCTGACCTCTTCCCAGGTAAGGGGCTGGCTTTGGCCCTGATTTACATCAGGCCCACCACAGTCAGAGTGGCAGATGTTCCAGGATCCGTGGAATCTCTGGCTTCATAGACAGACTGAGTAGTATAACCCAGAATTACTGCTCACCAGGGAGACCCAACAGGAGGTGAGAAGGTCACCAATAGCTGAAATGCTTTTTTACATTTTCCTGTCCCACCGTTAGCAGACTATTTTGAAATGCAGTGGTCCTTAATGATCAATCAACTATGTTTGTTTAGAAGATCTATCTACATTATAGTGACTCTTGCTTTAAAATACTATATTCACTTATTTCTAGAGTGTCAAATTGTCCTTGATTTTCTTGTTCTTTTTTCGCACCTTCTCAGTCTCTTTTAGGGCTCTTAATAATAAAATTCCCAGGTTTTTATCTTTGGACGTTTTCTCATATAGGCTCAAAATCTTTTTTTGAAAAAATATCCTATTGTTGATGAATATCATATATATTTCTTCAGCACAGATGTGCTTCTTCTTCTTTTTTTTTTTAGATCTGCTTCTTGGATTTCAGACTTATTTACTAAACCAACTGCCTGATTAATATCTCCTCATGTCTAATCAGCATACTAAATTTAACATGACTAAAACCAAACTCTTTATTTTCTCCACATAAACCAAACAAGCAAATGTGTTCTCTAGCAGTTTTCCCATTCTCAGAAAGTACTTTCAACCTTTTATTACTAGAGTCATCTCTAACCTTTTTCTCACAGCCCCCACTACCATATACAATTCATTCACAAATACAGACTCAATCCTTTCTCCTCCCTTCCATAGAAAGATGCCACTGTCTTTTTCTGGATTACTGAAGCATCTCCTAACCAGTGTCTTTGCTTTCTACTCAGTAGGCTTTGTGGAATATTTAGAACATCAATCAAGTGATATCTGTTATTAGCTTAAAAATCTCCTAAATTTTGCATCTTGTTCAGAGTAGAAGTCAATCCTTAACATGATCTACAAAGCCCTCTATTTTCTGCCTTCCATGTTGCCAATAATCTCTTCTTTTATCTTTCCATGTCTGCCATCTTGGACTCCTTGCTTCTCAGCCAAAATGTCATATTTACTCTCATCTCAATCTTCTGCCTAGAGAGAACATATACTAGATATGTGACTGGCTCAATTTCTTACCCACTTAGGTCATTGCTCTGAATACATCTTGTTACAAATTTCATAATGACCACCTCACTCAACAATTCCATGGAACCCTTTTCTCCTTTTTCTGCTTTAGTTTTATTTGTTTTTTTTTATTGCTATGTATTAAATTTACATGTTTTCAGGGTACATGTAATAATTTGAAACATCCATATAATCAAAACCATGGTGATTGGGATACCTACCACCTCAAATTTGTCTTTTCATCATGCTAGGAACATTCACAATATTCTCTTCTAGCTATTTAAAAATGTATAATTAATTAATGCTAGCTATAATCACCCTGCTTTATTTTTCTGTATAATTAAACATAGTGACATAGTTTACTTATATATTTGGTTTATTGTCTATATTCACCCCCTCCTTATAAGCAAAGTACTATGAGTCTAGGTTTCTCCTTCACTCTCATAGCTCCAGCCCTTGTTACAGTGTCTGGTACATGAAAGATGCTCAATAGATATTTGTTGAATGGACAGAATATTGTCTCTTTTCCCTGAGTGCTTTATAATTCCCTTCCCTTTGGAATCTAAGTCATGACTACTGAGCTTATGAAACAGGTATGGTAAAAGGCCTTTCTGATCATCATTTGCTACTTAGAGCCTGGGAAGCATCTTCATCCCTCCCATGCAGAAAACTACAGCACGTCTTCATGCCTGGGACTCTTGCCGTTACTTAAGAGCAAGAACATTAACTTGAGCATAGCCCAAGCTTACAAAAGGATAACTGTGACATATCAGTTCCTTCCTGCAAGAAGCTTGCAGATTCACAGACAGTAAGGCAATCCCAAGTAGCTGGCATACTGTGCTGAATGCAATGAATTATAGAGTAACACTTGTTCATACAAAAAATAAAGGAATAGTATTGGAAAAAGACTTTGATTTTTTGTTTGAGCTAAATTTTCTGTGATAGTTTATTTAATAAGCAGAAACAAGATGAAAGGAGGGCATTCCATGTGTTTATTTTATTTATATTTATTTTTATCATGGGAAGATGGGACCTGACAAAAACTGATTCTAGAAGCCCTGGCTTAACATCACAGTTTATTCAGGTACTGAAAAGCAGTATTATGAGTGGAGCCCAAGGTCAACAAAATCTCCACAGAACCAGGCACTGGATGACAGTGAGATTTTGTAAGAATATAACAATGCAAACTTTAGCTTTACCGGTCCAATCATTAGCCTAGGAATCACTTCTAGACAATTTAAGAAACTCATGTGAACTCTAGACAATTTAAGAAACTCATGCAAACTCTAAAAGAAAAAAAGAAATTCATATAGAAACATAAATGACCATGAATAGCCAAAACAATCCTTAACAAAAGAAACAAAGCAGAAGGTATCACACTTCCAGACTTTAAACTTTACAATAAGGCTAGAATAATCAAAATAGCCCAGTATCCATACAAGAACAGACATATGGACCAATGGAACAGGATAGAGATTTTGGAAGCCAAACCTCAATTTCTCAACCAACTCATCTTTAGCAAAGCCTCTACCAACAACCACTGGGGAGAGGAAAATCTATTCAGTAAATGGTGCTGAGAAAACTGACTGACCACACACAGAAGATTGAAACAGGATCCTTACCTATCACCATACACAAAGTCAACTCTAAATGGATCAAAGACCTAAATGTAAAACCTCAATCTATAAGAATCATAGAAAATATAGGAGATAACCTTACAGAAACCGGAGTAGGCAATCAATTCCTGATCAAAACCCCATATGTCTATGCAATAAGAGATAAGATAGGCAAGTGGGACCTCATTAAACTGAAAAGCTTCTGCAAAACAAAAGAAACGATCACGAGAGCGGGGAGACAGCACAAAGGATGGAAAACAATTTTTGCCAACTATATATCTGACAAAGACCTACAATCCAGGATCCACAGGGAACTCAAATGTGCCGAAAGGAAAAAAGCAAAAAGTCCCATTAAAAAGTGGGCAAAAGGCATGAGTAGACACTTCTCAAAAGAAGACATATGGGCAGACAACAGACATACGAAAAAGTGCACAGCTTCATCAATCATCAGAGAAATGCAAATCAAAACCACACTGAGATACCATGTAACCTACAGTAAGAAAGGCCATCATTAATAAAACAAACTACAACAGATGCTGGTGAGGATGTGCAGAAAAGGGAATGCTTCTACACTGATGGTGGGAATGAAAACTCCTTCATCATCTATGGAAAACAGTGTGGAGATTTCTCAAAGAAGTAGAAAATGATCTTCCATATGATCCATCAATCCCCCTACTGGGAATATACTGGGAGCAACTCAAAGCATTCTACAAAAAAAATACCTGCACATGCATTTTTATTGCAATGCTATTCATTTTTTTCACAATAGCAAAAACATGGAAACAACTGTGCTGCCCATCATAACTGAACTGGATAAAAAAATGTGGTACATATACACAATGGAATATTATTCAGCCATAAAAAGGACAAACATATGGACTTCACAGCAACTTGAATGGATTTTGAGTCTATCATACTCAGTGATCTATCACAGAAACAAAGAACTCATAATTGGACCCTGAACATTTACCATAATATTATAAGAAAGGGATAGGCAGTAGCAGGATACTGCTGGAGTAGAGGAGGAGGACACAACATCAATAAGGGTACCTGATCTCAAACTAGGCAAAGGAGGGACCAAAGGAAGGCCCAAACTTTACCTGTACGATGTCCAATTGTATACCTAATCCCGAATTGTGCCCCACATCTTTAAAATAAAAAAAATATAAAATAGTCATGCTGATGGTTGAATGAATCTTGTAATAAGAACAAGTGATATTAACCATCTTTTCACCTTGTTCCACTCTCTCAATTGTTTTCACTTTTGTTTCCATTGTTATTGCTTGGTACTACTTAGCAGTACCAACTATATCACTGATGTTTTTATCCTTGCTTTCGGACATCCCAAGCTTCAAATACAGATACTGTACTTATTGTACTCTATACAGTACTGTATATTAAATTGCACAAAGTACAACCACTTATAAAGGCATGCATGTGACAATGTACGCCAGATACATGAATTAACTTACATGATATGTAAGTTAATTCATGTATCTGGCGTACATTGTCACATGCATGCCTTCATAAGCTTGAAAGTTCACAACTTAAAGGTTCGTATGTAGAAGATTTATTGTATTGGCCTATAACTTATGAAAGTATGTTCCACATCACCAGTAATTAGGGAAAAGTAAAAACAAACCAACTAAAACAAAACTGAAACAAACTATAACAACATCAAAGAAGTGACAGACCACTTTAATTCATTATTTGCCTGACAAAAATTAAAAGCGTAACATACTCTTTTGCTAATTCAACAGATTCTACTCATCTTGAGTCATGTATATTTTAGTCACTTTAACAAACCTCTGAATCTTTTGTGTTGAAAAGGATCAGAAGACACTATGTTTTTATTTGTATTAAGTTTTCCATTTATTTGTGAAGTTTTGCCTTTCAAACCATTCACTTGACAGCCAGCTCAATGCACAACTTAAAAACTTTGCTGTTTCAATCAATCCTTGTTTAATAAACGTGCCCCTTTCTGCATCCTCAACCCTGTAGATCGCTCTAGGTATCTGTAGATTAAGGAAATATTCTCCATCCTCAACCTGTAGTCACTCTGGGTATCTGTTAATTAAGGAAAACTTTCTATGACGTTACTAACTGCTTGGCCTGAAGTGTGCTTATTCCATGTATGAGGAACAAAATGAAACATTTCATTAATGAACATTAATTTTGATCATATAATTTTAACTATCCAGATTTTCAAACACTTTAAAAGGATTGTTTCTTCTGCATTTAGTGGGACATTGTATTTGGCAACCTTTTAGATCCTTCCCAACTTCATGACTATACAGCATTCCAAATGTACTTTTATTATTTTAAATATAGCATTTAATTAAAAGTCAGAGGATTGGTGGGGAGGATTGGGAGAGTGGGCGGGGGGAGTATGGGACATTTTGAGGGATGGGTGGGGGAGATCAAGTGGTTCTAACTGTGTGTTGGAATCCTGTAAGAAGCCTTGGGTCCCAGATGAATCCTATAGAGAGTTGAAGAGCAGCAGGTGCACAAGGTTAGTCACGCATCATGTACTCAGCTAGAGGCAATGAAGTCTTAGTTTCCACATAAGGTCGACAGCTTCTGGAGGTGGGGCCTTGTAACCACTCTTAGACGCACATGTAGTATTTTTCTCACAGTCGCTTGGGAATCTGCCCCCACAGGCACCTACCATCCGGTCCCAAGATGGAACATCCTCAAAGTCCTGTCTCCTTTTTGTTGGAATGTGTACCACCAGCCTAGTCATATCATGGAACCACTACCTTGTGCTTAGAAGAGGCTTCTGGGAGACACATTTGGCTTCCTGCACATCTTGGAATAGCATCAGGGACTTGAAAGAAAAGATCATACTCTTCAAATATGGGATTATTTTTGCTGTTGTTTCTTTGGCGTCCCAGAGAGTGAAGTGGTATGGGGACTAGGGAAAGGAAAGATGTGTTCATAGCCAAAAACTTGGCTTGGGAGTCAGCAGAATTATCTAATCTTAATGAAAAAATGAGTTAACAAAAATGCCCAATTAATAAAGTGATTTTGTTTTCAGAAATATTTATTGATCTCCTTCTATATGCTGGGAAAAGTTCTAGGCTCAAAAAACACATCAGTGAAATTACTTGAGTTCCTCTGGGTATGTTCCAAGAAGGGGGACTGCTAGGTTATATGGGAGGTAGATTTTTTAGATCTTTTAGGAATTGCCACACTGTTTTCCATAGAGGTTGTACTAGTTTGCACTCCCACCAATAGTGTCGAGTTGTTCCCTTTTCCCACATCCTCTCGAGCATCTGTTGTTTTTGAGTTATTGATGATGGCCATCCTGACTGTAGTTAGGTGGTATGTCAATGTAGTTTTAATTTGCATTTATTTCATGATTAGTGAGGCTGAGCATTTTTTCATGTATCTGTTGGCTGCTCTTATGTCTTCTTTTGAGAAACGTCTAGTCATATATTTTGCCCACTTTTTAATAGGGCTGTTTGTTTTTTTTTTTCTTTTTGTCATGTTTGAGTTCCCTGTAAATCCTAGATGTTAGGTCTTTGTTAGATATCCAGCTAGCAGATATTTTTTCCCATTCTGTAAACTGTCTCCCCACTTACTTGGTGGTTTCTTTGACTTTGCGGAAGCTTTTCAGTTCTAAGAGATCTTACTTGTCTATCTTATCTCTTATGGCATGGGACCCTGGGGTTTGGATCAGGAATTGGTTGCCAGTTCCAATTTCCATAAAGCTGTCTATTGTATTTTCTAAGGCTATTATAGTTTGAGGTTTTATGTTTTAGGTCTCTGATCTATTTAGAGTTAATATTTGTATGGTGATAGGTAGGGGTGTTGTTTTGATATTCTGCATTTGGTCAGCCAGTTTTCTCA